>NC_141607.1:6730674-6894841 GCF_047967505.1 Dipteris shenzhenensis
CCTCCAAAAGGTTCACAAGCTTGAGGCTTGTGAAAAGGGTGAAGCAGTAAACATTCTCATTAAAGAATATGCAAGAAAAAATTCTAAGTAATCTTGATACAAAGATTCAAATGGTTTTTTTAGCCTTGCAAGGGTCTTAGAGAAGGGTGTTTTTTTTTGCCTTGGGTTGGGACAAGGATGTGTTTGTGTGTTGTTGGTCAGTTTGACCAAGTTAGTGGAACTAGTTGGGTCAGGTTGTGGTTATTAACGTAGTTAATGGAAGCATTAGGGTTAGGTTAGGGTTAGTGGTGTGGTTAGGGTTGAGTTATGTATTTAGGGTTCTTAGGGTTTGTGTGTTTCATTTGTGTTATCTTGGCTTCGCTATTTTTTGATGTCGTCGCACCACTGATGTGTCTAAATTGATTGTCTAAGGCTCTTGTGTTACTTCCAATCGATCTTCCATTTGTTGTTTCGCCCCTTTTGTGGGACGCGTTGTATATTTCGTGGCATGTGTCGTGATTTTTATTGTCTTAGGTTCGTTCGTTGTCGTGAAACCGGTTGGCTCTAATGGAGGGGTAGTGGTGGTTGTTTGTCTGGTTTTTTGGAAGAGTTGTGCAAGTCGTCCGGCTGGAAACACGGGGTGATAGAGTCAAAATTTCTATTCCAAGGGGTCCGACAGAATCAAACATGCAACATATTCTTATTGCATGTTGATTGCCAAGGGCAGATTAGAAGGGCCTTCCAGTGAGTTGTGTTGTCATGTAATGTATGGGGAGTGAGTGAAGTTGGTTGCAAAATTTAGTAGAAGCTCGGACTATTTTAGTAGATGTTATTTGTGATTTTTGGGTGGGAGCTCGTCTATAAAAGGGTGCAAGGCTGTAGTGCAACGGTATCTGTTTGGTGATATCCAGTACTTGCAGTGTTCTACTTTTGTGCCCGAAGCTTTGGAGTGTCTTTAGTGTTATGCTTTTGTGCATGATGATTTGAGGAATCTCGAGTTTGAAAGCAAGTTTTTGGATTGTGATGGGAAGTGCTTGCGAAATGGAGATGTCTAAATGTGTAGAAGGTAATTCGTTGTTTTACTCTGTTGATCCTGTCCATGATGCTTTGAAGTTTTGCATTTCTACATAATATCTAGTTGTATATAGATTTCGGTTTGTAGTCTGTGGATAGATTCGGTGGGTAATTGCAAAAACTAGATATACGATACTTAGAATGATTAGGCAAGCCAGAAATGGAGCTAATTCCCTATATGTCAAAGTATTTGGTTCCGTTTTGGCTTGCGCTTTTTGTTTGTTCTTAGCTCGTTGCCTCAATTAATTTACATAATTGCAAAAACTGGATATAGGATACTTAGATGGATTAGGCAAGTCGTAATGATGCCACGTGTAGCATGGCTTGTAGCACGGTAATAATTCGACTACTTGTAATAGTAGTGGTATCCCTTCCCCGTTTTTTTAAAATTGAGAATGGAGCGGATTTCACGTCTGTCGAAGTATTTCCTTCCATTTTGGCTTGTGGATTTTGTTTGATCTCAGCTCGGTGGATTTTGTTTGATCTCACGCGTTGCCTCAATGACTTTTCATAATGGCCAATGATCGTATCAAACATCTTGTCGAAAGTGTCACTAGTCTTAATTATAGTGGAATGGTTCGATGTAATTTTGTTTGCATGTGTCGCGTTCAAGTTGCTGAACATTCTTAATCATCAAGGTCAATGGAGTGTATTGCTTATTCTTATCTTTTTTTTCCTATGTTTCTCTATCATGTAGTCGCAGTATTCTTTTCGGGACATGAGTATTTGTGTCTGTTCATTAAAGTTGGAAACTGTGCTTTTTTATGAATGTACTGTAGTTGTTTGTTGTATGCTTTCTTGTACTGTCACGATGTGCAAAATGCATGTTGTGGTTGTTGTTGTGTACTTGCTTGTATCAGTATGGCTATGTATTCTAGCATCTTTGGAAGGCCCAACATTTTTAGCTCATGCCAAATATTTTATTTCAAAGAAGATACATATAGAATTTGAAGTTTACTTACTTTTTTAGGCTATTAGAGTTGTAGCTAGTTGTAAGCAAAAAAATGCTTTAAAGAGAGAAGACTCTCTAGTGGTTTGCCATTGGGCAAAAATGTTTGTAATTTGATAAGCAATATTTCAATAAGATATTATTGTCAAAGTATATGTATTAGCAACATTTTAATGATATGTCATTAAACCAGATTATTGTAGGCAGAGTGCCTAGCATGAATGTATTTGAATTTCTTGAGCATTAGTAATTCAATATTGAAACCTGAACTTCTATTAATTAGTTTTGTAATGCCAAACTAGAATTTTCATTTATTTCTTAAATTTTCTTATAATAAATGTTATAATTTTTCCCTTTTTTTTGGGGAGGGGGGGGGTATTGTACGAAGAGTGCCTAGCATGAATGTATTGAATTTCTTGAGCATTAGTATATCTAATTCAATATAAAAACTTTAATGAAACCTATAGCCAAAGTATACAAACATCCTTCTATTAATTAGTTTCATAATGCCAAACTAGAATTTTTATTTATTTCTTAAACTTTCTTACAATAAATGTTATAAATGTGTTTTGTTTTTTTTTGGGTTTTCTTTCGTATTGGCAGCAAGTAGGCATTATTGTACATGTTTGTACCCTCTATTTTTCCCTACAACTATTGCTTGGCATGGTGAATGTAATTTACGAGCTATTAGTGCTCTTCAACAAGATATAGAATTTTAATAAAAAAAGAAAACCATAGTATGTTAGTGTAAATATGTGAAATTGACAATTGAAAATTCATAACAAATTTGAGGTTGTCAATTCTAAATAAAACTGTATAGCCTTAGGTATTTCAATAACTACAATATTCTTTTTGTTACTTTGTAAGAAAGAATAACAAGATCTTATACTAGAGGTTTTTTTTATTGAGGCAAAGATACTATTAGCTAATAGGAATTCGTTAAGTTTGAATTCTTTGTATACAAATAATTATGAATTACTTGTAAATTTTGTAGAACATTTCACTCTAGCTATAAATTACTTCTAAATTTTGTAGACCATTTCATTGTAGAAATTTCTGTTGTGTTTTTTTTAAGTATGCTATCATATTAAAAATAAACTATAAGATTTCGTAGACTATGTATTTGTCTACTGTAGAAAGAATTTAGAGGAAAAAAAACTTGCATTACAGCTTTGGCTTGCTTAATAGGATTTTAACATGGCCTACAGGAATTCCGCACAAAACCATTGGTACTAATGAACCTGCAAAGTCGAATTTGACTACAGTTAGAAAGAAGAAAGTAAAGCATAAAAAAAGAGGAGAGAAGATTGTAATGAAACCTTGGTTCTATGAGAATGCTAGAGCTTTAGGGATTTTTGAGTTTATAAGCACGCACATGCACCTATATATAGAGTAGTCTATACACATAGACAAGTGTCATTGTTACATAGATGTTAAAAAGGCTATGATATGAATGTATCTTTGGTAATTTGTACAAACAAATGCTTTTATATTTTGTCGAATTGTATGTTGCATGTACACTTTAGGACATAAATATATACTTAGAAAGTTATGTAACCAAATAAATTAATATTTTCCTACATTTTTAGAAACTAGATGGGATTTGAAAATATAAATTTTGATTAGATATTTTGAATTCATAATGTACAAAGTATTACATTAGGATCGACATGTCTAACTTTCGCATTAGGGCAAGATACTGAAGTTACAATAAATGTGGATATTTCATATTCAAGTAGGTACCACACCAAGGAACTCATTGAATATCTAGAAAACAATTCATTTCAACTACTCGTTCCACTTGTGAGTCACAAAAGTGGACTTCTTGTAGAAGCCAATACAGTTGCAATTAGTGGTTCCAAATATTTGGCAAAAATACTATCGACCAAGTTTTGTCATTTCGGAGACCGTTTTTGGTAAATGTAGGATGAATTTGACCACTGCGTAGAAGGCAAAGTTCATCAGGATGTCATGGGGTGTCAAAAAATGCCAAAACCCACCACAGTGCAAATTTGGCCATTTGAACACCCTCCAAATGGCCAAATTTGCACCGTGGTGGTTTTTGGCATTTTTGGACACCCCATGATGTCCCAACCAACATAGCTGTTCATGAGGTAGGGGGGTTTTGGAAAGGACATGAGGAAGGGTACTAAGTAGAGCAGAGGGGGGGGAGGAAGGGGTGTAGATCGAGCAAGTAAGTGAGCAACTCGTGTAATGTTAATGCTAAGGTGAAGGCCTTGTAGGGGAGCATTGGAGCATGCTGATGATTAAGTTCAATCATATATGCGAAAATGCCCAACATGAACTTGGGGAAAGCGTGCAGCGCCATGGGCATTGGCACCATGAAGGACAATATGGTGTTCATCAAAACCATGGATACAATGATTGATATATTGCACTGCTAATTTATATGCTACCTCTAAAAAGGGTCCGATATAACCATTGTCAAAATCATGAATACAGCCATTGATATATTCGAATATATTTCACTGATTTTGATAAAATTATCAAGTCATTTTCAATGGTTATTTTGACATTGTATGATTTTTTTAAAAACAATAAATTAGATTAGGACTAACATTATCCCCCAAAATGCCCTTTCTTTAGACATGTGAAAGGTATTGTTTGAGAAGCATAGACTTTGGTCCTTGAAAATAACTAGATACCAAAGGATGTTACAAATCCTCAAAATTAAAATATGTCATTCAAGGACCCCCTTCCTATTCTCAAAAATGCTCTACAAAAATAGCAATTCTTGCTACTCATGATTGGACTCTCAAAGTCATCCTCCACCACAAATGAGTAAACATAACCTTTACGATCTAACTCATCCCCTTTGATTGCACTACTTCCAATGAGCTTTCAAGTCGTCTTTGCCAATGTGGATTTCTCCCTTAGTCCTCTAGCCAACATGAAACCCAAAGATATCTATTTGAAACCGTGTTATGGTAAAAGATTCAGTCGTGAAAAATGTTCATTAAATGGTGTAGTTGTGCACTCAAACCTGTTTTCTTAAAAAAAACCTTAAAATTCAACTTTCTTGGAGAAACCGTGGAGAAACATGAGGGGAAAAAACATAAATTGGTTGATTTTTTTTATAAAATTAAAAAATTTGAAAATTTTTAGCATATTTCATTACAATTAATCAACAAAACTATAAATAACGATAAATTTTATGCAAGAAAAACAACCTGCTATTCCATGTCAATAACAACAAAAGAAAATCTTTGGAACATGCCTCAAATCATACTCTCCTCCTTAGGACTAAGAGGGCTCTTTGAATTTTTCTTTAAAATATCTATGGTTTTTAAATGGGTGACCTGATTTTTTTTAATCGAATCCATACACAAGGATTTCTACATTTTGCAGTCTAGCTTTATATCTTTCAATGCTGCCATCTAGATTGCACTTTACTTTGTAAACCACTTAATTACAATTGCCTTATCTCCTGGTGGAAGGTTGGATAAATCCCATGTGAAAAATAAAACACCCATCTCTTCATTCATACCAATTTGCCATCTAGCTTATCAATTGCATCCTCAAAGTAGGCTAGCCCCTATGTAGCCTTGATGGTAGTCATAAGAGCATAATTGGTAGTTTTAATCCAAATTTCTTTTGAGCATATGTCAACCTAGCTTGTGGGCTTCTTTCTATAGTAGACCTTCTAAGTTTTTACTCTTCCCAAGGAACCTCTATCAATTTTTACTCTTCTTCATCAACCTTCTCAGTAGGTGACTACATTTAACTGATAGAGAAGGGGGTGGTTGTATTACTCCCACAATAGGCGAGGTTTACTATGCCGATTTTGTCAAGACATTGAATGTAGGAGATGCATTAAGGTTACACACTTTTCAGTTTGTAATAGAAATACTTGGAACAATGGGGGAAAATCTGATTTCACTTTGGTATTTGATTCTTCAACTAGAGTCGAACTTTCTGAAACATTTACAATTGACCCAATATTTGTTTCGACCACTAGTACTTGCAAGTACAAAGAAGATTGCAAAGAGATAATGAACAAAGGACAAGGAAACTACTTGTCGCCGCTAGCTACAGTCTCGTAGTGACGATGATTAAGCTTGGGAATTGTATGCATCAAATAGATGAACTAATCATCGGCAATGGTAAAAATGCAGAAGACCTCATTATGGTAACTCTTCATTATAATTCTTTAGATTATCAACCGCAATGAGATTCTCACTTTCAGCCTAGAAAACATTGACCCATGTTACCATTGCAGTTGACTTTTTGGAACAACCCCTGCTTGGATTATGTCAAGATTGTGGATAGGTTTAAGGCAGTGGGGTTCTACCATTTTGTTCAGAGAAACGTAGGAGCGAAGAAAAATAGCCAACCAATCGCACTAAACATGCTTGATCTGACTATCATGGCACCTGCACGAGTTCCTTCAATCTCTGCAAAACTAGCTAGAGTGTTTCATTGACATATTCAGCATATCGGCTACAGAAATCAAGTAATATTCAGTTCTTGTACATTAGTATACAATATTTTGGAACAAACTACAATATATTGGTAGTTAACACTCGCTATGTTACGTTGATAGATAAGTGGCGTTCTTACTGTTATGAGCCTTAACATAATATGAGCATGTACGCTCATTTTGTAAAGAGGGAAAGATTTTGAAGGAAAACACTATACCTTGATTTTAACGAGAATTGGAATTATCCCATTAATTAATCCTTCGGTATTTAGTTTAGTGAGATCCAGCATTTTTGTCGCGCAACTAATGCATGTGTGCTCGCTGTTCCGTAGTGATGCATGTGTGTTCCTACATGGCTAGATATACGGCTGCGTCGACTGTATGAGTGTGTAGCATTATGTGCACCACTTACGCGATGACAGTATGTGTAGCATGTGTGCACCATCCCTATGATTTTATTCATGTGTAGCATCAAGTGCACCATGAGATGGTATGTGTCGCATGTGTGCACCATTTATTGATTTCGCATTGCTATAATATTGAAAGGTTGATTGATTGCGGTGATTGATTTCAAGGTTATCTTATGCTTGAAATATCTCATTACTATTGATCATGTGAATCCAGGGGAAAAGTAATTCATCATGCGATGGCATCTGGCAAGCATGATCCGCCATATTTTGGGTGCGTAAGTGCAACTCCAGTGATGCGGGGATGAATAAGGCTTATGCCTAATTTTTGATATTGCAAAAGCTTATGTACATATTTGAATTTTAGAATATCAGTGGCTTGGCTAAGTGTATAAACTAAAGTTAGAAAAAGCTTTATTTTTAGAAAAAGCGAGCTATTCTAGAAGGTGGATGGGCTTTTTGTGAAAGGGTGTATGGAGGAAAGCACAGAGGCTTTTTGTATGATTCTTGCTTGGAAGTTTTTTGGGAAATATACATAAATACATAGGAGGTGGAAGGAGAGCTACACACCTATGGGGGGAGATTGTACCCAGCATGCTTATTCTCTCTTCTGTTTGTGAGTTTTCGAAGAGTGTTGTTGTGTTTTTCAAGGATTTGCAGGTTCCGTGAGCATTTCCCGTCGCATCGATGCTTAACTTGTGACCAGATTATGATTCTGGAAAAGATTCCTAAAGTGAAGGCACTCATTACAAGCCTAGATGGTGCAAGTGTGGAGGTTAGCACTGTTGGTAAACTGAAAGGAAAGCATAGACTGAACACAAACTCATAATACTTGCATATAGAATGAAGAAGAGTGAGGTCCTTATGTAGGCACCTCTTACATGCTCACTGACCTCACTGATGACTTCAGAGCTGCACAATCATCTCCTCAATCTGCTCCTAGATTCTCTCAATCATCCTATGTGGCTTACCACCACCTAACTGTGCTTATGGGCACCTAACTATGCCTCTAGCACTCACACATAGAAACCAAGGTGTGCATGAGGCATACACCTTGAGATATCCCAACAAACCCCCCCTCGAGGGAATGCCTTAGGCTATGTCAAGGATACAGCTAGCACAAGGTGTCTCATGCCATCTCATGGTGGTCATGGATCTATCAATGGCTAGGATCTCAAGCTAGCAAGGGTTCCCATGGGTGTAAGGTAAACAAAAGGGATACAAAAAGACCTTCCAATGGTTCTCCCCTGCAAGTACATGCACACAATGTCTGCAGGAGGTACCATGGAGCAAAAACACATACACATGGCCTACATCATAAGGTGACCAGAGGTGTTTATAAAACACACAAAACACACAAAACACAGTAGTTTATTTCATTCATTTTGGAGGACTATCCAGGCTGAGTACCTTGACTCAACATAAAAAGAGAGATTTGGAGCATATATAGAGATGATTTAAAAAGCATAATCTTCAAAGGATGCCTCATCTTGTGGAGGCACATCAACTGAAAGTAGATTGGCTTTCTTTGTCTTTGAAGTTGCTTCCTTTTTGGCAACCATTATCTTGGCAATCTTCAACAAGGAAGCCATGTTGGCATTTTCTTCCTTTGTAGCATAACAAGACATTGCTTTCTGTTTTGGCTTTTCACATATTTTGCATAAGCAAGCCATGAGACGGTCTTACAAGGCTAGAATAACAACTGAAAAGCTTCAGAATATAAGCATTTAATGTAGCAAAGTCTTGTGACCAAATTTCAATCAATGATGCTTTCACTTATATGCTTCACAGAGGTGGCTAAATGAAAGCTTTCCAATCAAAACCAGGTATAGCAACTCAAAGCAAAGCTGAAGCCACAGTTGTACTGATGCTATTCAAAACTTCAAAAACTCAGAAATGCTAGAGTAGCATCTTATGTAGCATCACTTTCAAAACTTTGTCAAAACTGTCAAAAACAAAGGACTGAACTTGGAGGGCTTGTATCTCACTCTCCAAAGCAAAGAAAAAGGGGGTTTCTAAGGCAAAAGAAAGCTCATATACCACAGAAGGTCCACTGATGAGAAGGGGCACAAATTCGCGTCAGAGCGCCATAGCTTGCCTCTTCAATTTCGACTAGTTTTTCTCTGTTTTCACCTTGAATATGCAGGCATTGCTGCTCAGATTTCAGCACAAGATAGCTCAAGGTATGGAGAAGCTCCCTCTGAAAGGAATTAGAGAAGCATGGAGCAGTCTCAGAGAAATCGTGGAAGACAAGTTCGACGATCTGCATGAAATGGCGACTTGCAGCGACGAAGATTCGTTAATTCCTTGTAGCCAAGGGTTCGTCCCTTCGAGATGTATCTCCAGCAGGAAGGGCTTGGAGAATGGCAGAGAAACGGAGGAGAACAGGCTTTAACAAAATTTGGGAAGAAGGGGAAGAGATGGTGAAGAAGAAGATGGAGAAGAAGATGATGATGTGGCAGAAATGGGATCAAGGGGGATCAAAGGGCTCTGATACCATGTTGGTAAACTGAAAGGAAAGCATAGACTGAACACAAACTCAGAATACTTGCATATAGAATGAAGAAGAGTGAGGTCCTTATGTGGGCACCTCTTACATGCTCACTGACCTCACTGATGACTTCAGAGCTCCACAATCATCTCCTCAATCTGCTCCTAGATCTCTCAATCATCCTATGTGGCTTACCAACACCTAACTGTGTTTATGGGCACCTAACTGTGCCTCTAGCACTCACACATAGAAACCAAGGTGTGCCTGAGGCATACACCTTGAGATATCCCAACAAGCACATGGGTCGATAAAGTTCTAGATTTGCCTCGACCTTTCATAGAGTTACTAGAAGACAACACACAATTCCTAAAGTCGAAATTGTTTGACTAGAGGATCGAAGAAAGATTCTTGGTCAATATGCATGGTCTAGGTGCAGGCTTCATTCCCTTAAGGCATAATGGTGCTTGAGGAGTTCATCAACTCGGTTTATTTGTAGTAGAGTGGTAGCCTAATGTTTCCGGCTTCAGTTTCCTTCGTTACACTATTCAAGATTTCCACTAAGAGTGTTTTTTTACCTATCGTAGAACGTAAGCTTGTAAGCTTGGTTATTTCATAACATAGTAGTACTCACTGCTACATGTTACTTTATAAAAAACTCTTTTTTATTTTTATTTTTTAAAAAAATTTATACATTTAAAAAAGTTGCATCTACTTTCAAATTTATTTTTTAATCAAGCAAAGTTTATTTAGCAAATAATATATTCTCAACATTTACAAGTAGATCTGTGTACAATTCAAATATTGTTTTAGATATGTTAATAGGAGCTTGTTCCTTCACAAATACAATTCTGTTATTTCAACAAAGATAATGTATTTGCAATATCAAACTCACCCTTACTTTAGTTTATTTGCAAGATATTATTCATAATGTACATTCATTTTTTACTTTCGAAGTAATCCTACTTATGAGTTGCTATTTCTTATCAAATTGGTAGACATATTATTATCTTTATTGAAAAATTTAAAGCACACTATTATTTATAATCATACGATACAAGTATAGTTTTGTCAGACATATAATCTAGCATATGGGTACTATAAATGTCATTTCAGATATAGCGATACCTGATCGACACAAACCTTTATAGAAACTAACCAAAGGCATTTCCCATAACAAATTAACCATACCAAACAAACCCTTAGTTTACCTTGGTTGCAAGATATCATTTTAAATATATTGTTATTTCCATTTTATAGGTAATGCTATTTGTTCGTTACTACTTCTCATTAGTTTCTTGAAGATATA
Source organism: Dipteris shenzhenensis (assembly GCF_047967505.1). Taxonomy (NCBI): domain Eukaryota; kingdom Viridiplantae; phylum Streptophyta; class Polypodiopsida; order Gleicheniales; family Dipteridaceae; genus Dipteris; species Dipteris shenzhenensis. Next base: position 6,741,322 of record NC_141607.1, read on the forward strand.
ACTATTTTCATTCAAAACGTCGAACAAATATTACTATCCATAATCATACAACAACAATAAAGCTTCATTAAATATATGGCTCTTTCCATTTAAAATTTCAAAGCAGCACTACTCCATCTACTCGTAAAACTAAAATAAGCTTTCTTTTCACAGTATCACTACAACTATTAAATGATACCTATGTCTTCGCTACTATTCTAAAATGATCACCACGCACTTACCGTAAGATATTTACTATTTAGTATGTCCAAATGAGCATATTGCACACTTAATTATTTGATTCTTTTTAAATATCAAAACCTTTTAATCCAATGAAACATTTCATATCTCTGTATATTCTAAGATAGTCTCCAAAACTACAAATCAACTACTAATACGAGAGCCCAAACATTTACGGAAAATATAATAGCTTTTAGGACATTCTTCGCTTTTAAAATTTTGATAAGTAATGCTTATTTATCTAATAATATATTCTCATCATTAATTGTAATTGTGAAACTACGATAATAAAAAAATGTCGACATCTCTTGACAAGTTAATATTTGCCTCTTATAAACATACTCTTCTAGCAATCTTTAAATAATCACACACACTGTGATCGAAGCAATGAACATGCCAAGTGCACACCGCTCCGAACAAATGAAGATCAACTCATAATTCCTTGAGTTATATCCACAAAATAAGTGTATCTTCCTATGTATATCTTACATACTAAAATATGAATTTCAAACAGCAAAATGGGGTCAACAATTCTTTGAATCTAAGCTCTTTCAATAGTTCTACCCGAAAATCAAAAACCTTACCCAGTATACCAAAGGATTGCTGCATAATAATTGTTACTATTGCATTGAAGACTTATTCTTGCAACTTGTTTTCTTCTGCACATTTGGTTTTGAGTTTGAAATACATCATTCACACAATCAAATTAATGCTAGCACTTCTAAAATAACAGAACTTATACAGAAGCCACAAAAACGATGGCTTCTCCTAATAAGCCCAAAAATGATAATTTTCCCATGTATGATTGAGATAACAACAACAAAGTATACTCATTGGACCAAAGACATGGGTCGTGTTTTAGAAAACATCATTAATCAAAACACGCTCACTTCTACCATTGATGCGATTGACATCTTAAAGCAAAAAATGCTAGAAGCATTTCTTCGTAAGCGACACTATCAAACGTAAGATTCTAGATATTAAAAAGAAACATAAAAACTCAATGACACAACACAAAGATGATTGTAACAATTTCATTTGTGACTCGAGCAAATCCACAAGGAAATACATTTTTCCTTCATCAAGGTGCTATGTGATGCAACAAAGTCAACAACCATATACTATGCAAATCAACCAACTCAAGCCTTAGCCAAGAATCTAGTATATCACTCCATTACTCAAGCATTAGCCAAGAATCTAGTATATCACTCCAACACTCGAGCCTTAGCCAAGAATCTAGTATATTACTCCAAGACAAAACAAATTGACATTAGATATCACTTCATCATCAACAAAGAGAGCTAGGAATTCATCAATAAACTCAAGCACTAGCCAGGTAATCTAGTATATTACTCCAAGGCAAAGCACATTGACATTAGAGATCACCTCTTCGTCACTGAAAGAGTGTAGTTGGTGACATTACATTGCAACATTGTGATGGCAAAGAGAATGTTACACATATCTTTACCGAAACTCTTGGTCAAGAGCTTTTCAAGAAACACTGCCAAGTTCTTGATTTGAGTTAGAGGAAGGACATTGTCATCAAAGAAGTGTGATGTAATGTACTTTTCAAGTCCTTCATTCCCTGTAACATAATCTTGAGGGAAGGCCTACTTCATGCTGTTGATCTTAATGGAAGGGGTAAAGGATTCATCTCAACATCATGTTTATATTGTGCATAGCATTAACGTAAAAGAGTGCTAAAAAGGCACAAAGGTTGCAAACCATAATCCTAAGCCAAGCCATACACAATGTAAACTTTTTAGTTGTGCCTAGAATACTCTTGATGTCTCCCAAAATGTTGCTCAACTAGATTTCCTCACAAGAGGCAAGCAAGCCGTATCATAGTCAGCCTTAGTAGAGGAAAGAGCAGAAAAAGGATGTCTCTTATTGATCCATGACATAGCTCCAAATCCAATAAAATAATAGTATCCTATCACTCATATCCTACTATTTGTGTCTCTTATCCATTCTGAGTCACAAAATCCGATCCTATCACTAGCCTCCTACTATCCATGTCTCCAGCCTAATTTGAATGACAAAATCCAATCAAAGTCTTGCTTGGCATAGATCATGCCATAAACCTAAGTACCTCTCGTGTATTTTAACACCCTCAACCCTTCCTTCCAATGGTTCTCTAGAGACTTTGTGGAAAAGCTTCTCAATACACTAGGTGCCTAGTTGATGTTTAGTTGTGTGTTGCATAAATGAATGACACTCCCCATAAGCCTTCTATACATAGACTCATCCACCAATGGAGAAGAACATTCTCATGGGATATTTGCATTAAACTCCAAGTGGGATGCACAACTTTGCATTCAAACATTTCGAATACATTCAAAGTCTCCTCAGCATACTTTGTCGAGGGATGAAGATGTGATCTAATTGTTGCCAAATCTCAACTCCCAAACAAAAATTCATAAGCCCAAAGTCTATCATCTAAAACTATCTACTTAATATCTCTTACGTCTAAGAGACCTTGATTCATGGCTCTGTGTGATGACAAGGTCGTCAACATAAGGGACAATGATTGCAAAGAGGGGAAAAGGAATAGCTTATGGTTGTTCTTGAGTAGCTTATGAGTGATGTGAAGGTCGAGTATGATTGAGTGCAAGCTTGATGATGGAGTGCCACATGTTATGCTTTAGTATTGGTACATACTATCGAGCAGCTGCATGTCCTTCCTTCCCTCTCTTCCTTAGATGGTTCTCCACTTAGATTGCAAGCTATGGCGGCCTCTCTAAACAATGTGCCAGCTTTTGACAGCTATGATGGAGACATCAGTGGCAGCAACATGCTACTCAAAAAGGCTGCCAGCACAGATTCTTGCCCTTCACTCGTAACATTAGTCACATGCACATGAATGCAAGCCGCGGAGTAAAGCAATCTCATTTTACTCCCTTTTGATTCCCGTGATTCCTTCCACAGCTCGCCCGATTCCCACTTTTTGGCCTGCCCTGAGAGGGAAGGCTTTATTAAAGGCTTCGACTTGGGGAGAAGGGAAAGATTCCTATTTACTGTAATTCTCACGCTGATTTTTGTGATTGGTTACCTGTTTTACTTTCTATTCCTCTCTCTCCTGCACCTTCTTGTCCTTTTGTCGCGTAGCACTTTGACCGTGTTTGACCGCATGGCGCTCGCCCCGTGGCATACTACGCGATCGCATGGCTCAGATTCGTTGGTCCTAGGCGTCGCTTGGATTGCATGGTCTTCTGTGGCACTTCGTTGCATGGGAACTTCATTCCTCCGAAGCTCCTGGCACTCTTTAGCTTGAAGCTTCGTAATTGGAGAGGTCTTCTTTGCTGAGGTTGCAGATGGGCGGTCTTGTGACTCTTTGTAATTGCAGAGGTTGTGGATGGTGGGCGGCCTTTTGGAGAGAGGAAAGGTCGAATCAACATGGATGCTAAAAGCTTCAGACGGAATTTCTTTTGGTAACTTCGTTCCTCCGAAGTTGCTGGCACTCTTTAGCTTGAAGCTCTGTAATTGGAGAGGTCTTCGTTGCAGAGGTTGCGGATGGTCGTTCTTTTGACTCTTTGTAACTGCAGAGGTCGTGGATGGTCGGCCTTCTAGAGAGACGAAAGGTTGAATCAACGTGGATGCTGGAAGCTTCGCTTACTAGTTGCATATATTGCGCAATTTTGCAGTTGCGCTGAGAGGCGGTGCTTTTCCTCTCCAGCACGTCCAAAGGTTGGACAGTGATGGTAGAGGGGGGTATAAGAAGGATCCCTTGGTGTTGGATCGTTCAATCTTGTCTGCCGTTTTCTCATAGCATCCATCTTCTACTCCTGTCTTCCGCTTGACAAGCCCCTCCCAATTCCATGGATTCCGACAGCCAAAACTTCCATGGTAAAAATAATGCATCTCGTGACTTGATTTCTTCCTTCCTTACTTCATTTTTTAACATGCCAAATTATAGCTTGCTGATCAGCGTTGTGATTGCTCAGAATTGGAGAAGTTTGTAGATCCTGTGCACGCAGCTCCTCTTCATGCATCCCCAAGTGATGCGTGTGTGGTGCAAGTAAAAGAAGAAGTTCAAAGCTCTGACTGTTGCATGCAAGAGCCTGATGAAGCGAACAACACTTAAAACATGCCAGAAATACAAGGCGATATGGTGGAGCAGGATAGCAAATCCGGTGCAGTATTCTCAGGTTTGGTCTTTGGACTTCGAGTTAGTCGCTGTTGTCTACAACTAAACTGATCGTTGGGAAGTTAGTTCATTTGGTCAATTTGACCTTGCAAATTATGGTTAGTATGAGGCTTGAGTGTGGGTTGGTAGAAGTTTAAGGGCTTCTAATGTGTTTAGAGTTTCAGGTTTTTGTTTGCTTGTGGAGGTCCTAAATGCTTTTGTCTTTTCTCTTTTCCTTCCAATTTACACCTATTGTTTCCTTTCACAAGTTACTCGAAATATTTATCGAGCTACTGACACTTGGACTTATAATGACACTCCAAAAGACAGGGCCATAGTGGGATCCCCACCTTGTATCATCACTGTGCTGACGGAGATAGCTGGGCCTGCTAGAAGATCCCACAAATTTAGTTTGCCTTATGTCAAGTCCTATAGCATTTGCCACCCCTATGATGCAAGGGCTATTTTTTTGTTTTTATATTGCTGCTACTTCTTGCATTACTTGACGCTGCTTGTCTGTAATCTGCTGCACACACACATGCTATCAAATTCAGACGCACTTCAAAGGCTTGCAAAACGACTGGTATTCCTTGATTGCATTCGTAACTTTTTATGATACTTGGTGTAATTTGGGTTGCAGTAATGTAGATTGTGCAGTGCATTTTGTAATTAGTTGTTCCGTTTGATGAGGCATTTGCAATATTAAATTTGATGTATTTTGCTCCACGACATGTTTGGAGTATTGTTTTCAATGTTATTTCCATCCGCAATTGGTAGCAAGTGTTTTCATTATGTAGTCATAAGCTGTACACACATGGTATTCTGATTCTATGCACTCTATTGACTTTTAGCAACAAAGCATAGCTCCATAAAGAGGGACTCGGAAGACGATGCCACTTCACACAGATCATTCCCAGATAAGGCACAGTGATACTCCACCCTTGTGTAGTGCTCATTACAATGTACCTGCTATAGTTCCTTTGGGAGAGAATTTTGTTGTTGGAGGGAACTCTCTTCCAACATTATCAATAGATGTTCTGTCAAAGTACATCCACCACTGCTTTGCGTTTGAGGCCAAGCTGCTAGCAAAATAAAGCTCAAAATCCAAACTACCCCATATGCATTCGAGTAGATTTTTGCGATAACCGCAATTGTGATACCATAATGGTAGTTGCCCACATGCTTTTGAAGATCAGTATAGGGATTACCTTGAGGTAGACTCTTTCTACCATATAGAGGGGCCCACTGTCGTTGCAAAATGTACGAGTGAAGGTGGAACAACCGGCTACTCCTTGCATGTAAATGCAACTACTGCAGTAATCCGGGGTGAGCCTTTTGATGGAACCATCTGCTTCTTCCCTGAAACAACAATTGCTCTATATTTCCCTTGGGCTTCATCAACAATAAAGTCAAGTCTAGGCAACATATCGACTGTGGCTGGAACAAGAGACACCTTAAACTCGTTTTTGTTGTCTAAATTACAGCTCATTCCTCTATAACTACCTATTCAATAGCATGATCGTCATGTGGCTGCAAATCAGGATAAACATGGGCAATAGGAGGAGGCTATGAGCTGAGCTGGATTTTACAAAGCATCATCTGAAGCAGCGAAGGGTAGTATGGCATCAAATACATCAAAGGCTTCAAAAGATGGTTGTTTTTGCAGCCCAACCAAGGTAAACCACATTCTCAGCAAAAACAAAATTCCTGTTGTTGATAACCTTCCCTGTGCTGCTAGGCTGATACAATTGATGTCCTTTGCTCTATTAGCTGTAGCCAATGAAAATGCATTTGATGGCCTTAGCCTCTAGCTTGAAACCCACATGTGGAAAATCATACGCTTCCAGCCATTCCATGTGTCATAGGGAGTAATGGTCTTTAATGGCCATGTGGGTACTCTGTTGAGTTCATAGTTGGAACACATAATGGCATCCAACCAATTTTTTTTTGGCAAAGACTTGCTCTTAAGCATGCATCTTCTCGTTTCCATTTCTATCCGATCTCTATGCTCTACAAGCCCATTCTATTGCGAAGTGTATGGCACTATGCACTTATAAACTAGGCCCCCGGCTACTAAAAATTCAAAAAATTCATGAGACGTATACTCAACCCCCCTATCAATGCAGAGAGTCAAGAGTTTGTTCCTACTTTCATTCTCAGCCATGGCAAGAAAGTGCTTGAAACAAGAGAAGACATTTGACTTGGCCTTCATGCCATAAACCCAAGTGAATCTAGTGAAGTCACAAAAGTGGAGAAGTATAAGTCACCACCAAGTGATGCTATCCACATTGGCCCGAATACATTACCATGCATGAGATGCAACTTCCTGGATGCACCAACGGCCCCATCTGTGGGAAATTGTCCTATGTTCCCACAGACGATAACTTTGCAAATCTATTCAGGATCACTCTACCACAACATAAGTTTGAGGCTTTTTGTCATGTCTTACACTTGACACCATTTATTATGTGATGTTGATCTCCCTGTACTATCATAGGTTGCTATATCCATTTTGGACGAACATGTGCAACCATGATCTAGTTTCTAGGTATATTTGAAACGTTTCTAGGGTGCTTTAGCCATAACATGGAGGCTTAGCCCCTGGTATGTGCCTTGTAGGATTAATCAACCCTTAGGTTGACTTCTCTAATCTATCTCTATGGTTGATTTCGAGGTGTATATTGGCCACCTCTTGTACTTTCTCATTGTCCGTTTACAAGCCTTCATCTTGTTGTCTGCTACCTTGCATTTTTCTTCTCTTCCATTGCTTCCCACACCCAACAAGTTCTTCTTTTTGCTTGTCCATTTCAATAGTATGAACGATCATAAAAGCTCTAAATCTTTCTCCAACTATCAAGTCCCAAAGAAAGGGAGCCATATTATCATAGAACAGTTGGCCAATGATCAATGTATAAACCATTATCATATAACCAATCATTGAGCCTATCATACTCCTTAAGCTTCTGATTCATGAATAGTGTCTTCTTGAAACAAACTCAAGAAAAGAATCCATGTTTCTCCTCGCGTTTCCATACAAGGATTAGGTCTTCAAATAACATAAAACAAGATTTATAAATATGAAAGAGATACTTAGCCTTAGATGTGATTGACATCATCTCTAGTGGTCTTTCCAAATTTTCTTAAGCAACCTTATAAAAGTTAACAAATTTTTCCACATTGGACGTTTAGCTCTTTTACAATAGAATAGCAAAAAGGGTGCAACAATTCTCTGACAGAGAGCAACAAAAAATAGTAACAATAGTATCGCGAAGCTTAGAAGGAGATTGAAAAATATACAACACTAGTCGTTTCTTTCTTTGCTTAACTTTGATTCATCCACGTTTTTGTATTAACCACCAAGACATCATTTATGGAATTTCGTAGTAATAGTTTTGCACAAAATCCTTGTTTTGAAGCCATGGCAAAGGTCTACACCAACATCAACAAGTATTTAGGTGAAGTCTTTTAATAGGAGAACGACACTAGACCACAAAAGCATCTCTGTGCTTTTCATGACCAAACTACCCATAATATCTCTAAATCCACTTTGTCTAATGTCAAGCTGACCTTAGACAACATTTGATCTAGAAAACACCATGAAAGCACATGATAAACCTTGTTACTTTTTGAGAATGATCTAAAATTTGTGGACAATGGTAAGAAACACTAAAATCCACCCTTGCCATCACATGATTTGATTGCTTTGGATTTAAGTGAGAGACCAATAAAACCATGGATCATATAAATCCAACTGTGTATTCTTTGTTCCTAAAACAATAGATCTCTCTCCAAAACTTTGGTGGGGAAGATTCCCCAAAATATAGTTCAAACATCATGAAGATTGCTATGAGTCAAACCCTGCTATAATTTCCTAGTATGTGGGAGAGTTTCGGTATAAAAGAGGTTCTTGCCCATTATCATAAGAAAACTCTGACGTAATATCATCATGTGGCCTTATATTCATATAAAAAATTTGACTCACCTGATCTCCAGGCTGCAAGGTTACTGGTGGGGGGATTAGGTCCCAACCACCCATCTGGCTGTTTGAAAGAAAAATCATCTATACTGGCAACATAATTCATAAGAAATGCCTCAGATTCCTCTAAATTCTAAATATAAATATATATGTTAACTAAGAGGCAGCTTGTAATTTACTACTTCTCCAGAGATCATCTGCTGTCCATAGCAGATAAAATATGTAGCAGAAGCTAGCAGAATTTCTTTGTTGGGTCTTTGGCAAGTGACTATTCTAATTGCCTCAAACAATTCACAATCTCTCTAAGTAGCTATTCGAATACTTTGTGTATCCCACATGCCGATCTTCAAGCACACCACTAGATTATGTCACTAATCTTGAGTTACTTGGAGAAAATCCTTGTAATAGCCCACACTTCCTAGCAATTGTTTCACTTTGTCACTGGTCAACATAAACCTTACTGACCTCAGCACTAAGCTTACTACCTCGGTTCTCTAGATCTCTTGAACTAACAACTCGTTAACTTGCAATTCAATTGACCCTTCCCCACCAAGATCACCAAAATGTTGACACTTCGGTTCACTCACCCGTGACTAGCTTAAAGCTGCTCAGTGTTAATCCATCCGTGACTAGCTTAAAGATGCTCAGTGTTGATCCATCCCTGTGGAGTTCTCGGTGAAGATGCTTAATTTTGCAGTCTTGCGTATGTCATGCTCGGGTGACAGAATGGATGACAATATTAACATTCAGAGTTCAGGGTTAGTTGTTCATATTATGAGGAGAGAATTCCAAGTTCATGCACACTTAAGGAAATAATATAGAGTGCAGTTCACCATAAAGGACAAGAGTATAGACAAAGGGTATCAGCTTATATTGATCTACTGTTTTCAACCAAGCCACTCAGTTTGCAATTTAGTAAGCTTTCTAACCTAGCGAGCTCAGCTAAGAGGGGGAGAACTCGGCACTTTGCTCTATTTTTCTTATCTCTGCTCTCCTTGTTACAACCGTGTCTTTTCTAACTATGCAAAACTGCCTTTTAAGAGCTGTAGCACTAAAAACGGTGCTTGGTTTAGAACATTCCACCATTTCTGAGCAACTTGGCACCACTTGGTACCTGTACTTCAAACCCTACCCATGTTAGCTTGATCCAAGAGCTAGCAGTCTAACTGCATGTGTATTTGGAAGATCCAAAACCATGTCCTGTGAATGTATTTTGACTAGGCTATTATAATTGAGGTGCCTCAATCTCTCAGGCCATAAGTGGATATCTAAGATTACAGATTTAGCAGCATAGGCACGTGTATTAGCTTCAATAAGCTGGCTGTTTTTCATATACATATAGATGGTATAGTCCTCTAGAAAGTGTCCCAGTAAGTACAATGCAATTAACATGATTGTCATAAATGACACAATGATAACCATCCATCAAAGACAACATTGAAGCCATTGGTAGAAATGGCTGACATGGAAATCATAATTTTCTTGATGCCTAGAATAAATAACACTTCTAGAAGAGTGATTATATCCCCTAACACAAAAGTAACCTCCACCTATCCAATTCCTTTGACAGGATAAGATGATTGTTTGCATAAGTGACAATGTCCCCCTTGGGAGCATCACTCAATGTGTGAAATAAATTTCCGCAAGATGTGATGTGCTTTGAAGCAAAATACTAGTTAGAGTTAGAATCTAAAAGTGATAAGGCTAAAGCATCCAATAATAGATTATAATGGCATGTCATAAAAAATGACCACCTATTAGGAGAAAAATGTGCTGCCTCATTGTCGAGCCCATAGGCGGCTGGTGCATTTGTGATAACAAGTCCCTGCTGCTGCTGCTGGCATTTATTGTAGATATGTCACGGCATGGTTTCTTGCAGTAATTACAACGCTTCTTTTTCTTCCCATCAGCAAGGGAATAAGAGGATGAGATGCTGACTGAAGGTTTGGGAGTGTTGTAAATTTTAACCCCCTTTGCCTTTGCCTTTGTGGTCTGTGGCAAAGGCCTAATTTGCATGAATGGAAGCAGCCCGGTTTTCATGTCTCTGCTCCTCTTATGTCGTAGCAAATCCCTAGTATGATTCAGGGAGCCCATTAAGTGTCATGAAAACAACCTGTGCATTTGGTACAATCTCACCCACATAATGAGCAGTTCACAAAAGTCCTTGACTTTGGTGAGACAGGCATCTATGGCATCCGCTTCCTGCATGTGTACAACATCAAGCTATTTCCTAAAAAAGGAACCTCTGGCCTCATTATGAACCTGATACAAACGTACCCAAGTATCCATGCATCCTATGATGTGAGGGATAATGGATCTCTTGCATGCAAATGCAATCAATGCATGTGCTTGGGCATCCCTCAGATCCTAGTGGGTCTGTTCCAATGTAGCAGGATCTGAGACAACAATAGTAGTAGAGTCAGAAGTGGCTATATTAGCAATAGCACGCCCTATGTAGATGTAGTGGGTAGCAAGTGCCTTTGCTGGAGAGACAGGTCTAGCCTTTGATCGAGATACAATACCCTAGAAATTATTGGATACCAAGAAGTGGTGCACCAAGTATGACCACATAGGATAGTCCATACCATCAAGCTTGTCTTCACTTGAAATCATTCCAAACAAGTTATTGTTGGCCATTGCAAAGGAGAATCCTGAAAAGAAAATGCTCTGCAAATGTTTAAGCCTCAAGGCCATCAGTGCAGGGAGCTTGTTGCTCAAAAATCTAACAGCAAAGTGCCCGTAAATTTGCAAATGTCAAGCCAAAAATGACAGCAAAGTGTCTACAAATGTGAATGCCAAATGGCCTGCTCAAACACTAAGCAAAACGCAATAGGATGTCCTGCAAAATGTGCCTACAATTTTGCAAAAGTATGCATAAATTTGTGCCAAATATATGCACAAATCTGATCCAAAGTACCTGAAACTGAAGTTCCCTACAGACAAGAGCTAATGCAAGTCAACATGAGCAAAAGCCCCAATTCATTAGAAGTTGAATGTCAGAAATTAAAGGACAAGGCCTTAATAAAAAATTGAGAGCTAAAGACTAAAATTCTAGCAAAAGCACCAAATTGTGGAGACGGAAAATGTGCCAAAGAGGGCAAAGGTAGAAAATTTGACTAAACTAGGCCAATGTCATTGCGATGTGAGAAAATGTGACCCAAAAGTCCCAAATTTTGAGCACTAGAGCAGTTCTAAAGTCAAACCTATTGGCTGACCTGCAAATACAAGCTTCAAAACATCCAATAGAAGCTATAAAAGAGTGGTTTGTAGAGTTTAATGGAGTAATGACACAAAAAAAGTGTATTGAAAATTGTATGAACGACTGTTAGCAGATAGGAAATACTCTACATGGAGGTATGTTAGAGAATTGTACGGATCCTTACAATTGTGCAGATGGCCATGCAACTATATGGATTGAGTTGAAGTGGATGATTCCAGGTCAAAATGTAGCACCAGATAGTGTTGCCTATTCTAAAAGTGGTTTCAAACCTAGAAAACATTGAATCTGAGTTTGAACTGCTTAGGCAAGCAACTGAAGGGCCACGGGAGCTATATGAGATCTATGGCTAACACAAGCATCTGCTATATCCAGACACAGAATTGGCATCACACATGCAGGAGCTGAAGTGTTAGTTGTGGCACTATTCAAGCAGTGGGAGTACTCACACAATAATAAACAGTAAGGCCTAAACAAATAGTGCAGGCACTCTGAGTAGCAGATGGGAGGAGCAAATAATTCTAAGGTGTGGGTAGCACAATATAGGCAGTCACTGTTGGTATTTTGGAAAAAAATCCATATCTTGGAATAATGCTTGAAGCATAAAAATAGAAGACGCTTCCACCCTTACTTCATTGCACATCAAGTCAGCTCCCATCTTCCCCCGTTACATTTACTTCCTTGAGAACAGTGAGTTGGGCTGAAGTTGGAGCACTGAAGGAGGCAGGTGGGAGCAAGACATCCCATTGTTGAATGTGGGAAGCAATGGAATGCAAGGGAGAAAACAACAAGCTGAAGGAACTCAGTGTACTTGCAAATGGATAATGAAGTAAGTACAAGAGTGGCCAATATATGGCCCTAAAGTCAACTAGTTAACTAAGGACTAAAATATCCTAAGTGACTTAGGTATACTAGGTCAAAATGTCCTAACTAGCCTACCAAGCCATACCAAGGCTAATTGCTAACAAGTATTTTTAGGGTAGATTTGGGCATTTGGCTTGGTGTTGAGCAGCTAGTTGGGCATGGCATTCACAGTTGTAGAGAATTGTTCTCATTTTTTGGCCTGACATTGCATATTTGTTGTTAGTTTTGAGCAGCAAGCTCATGTAGTGGTAGCCTCGAGGCTTTGAAATTTGTACATTACATTTCCTTTTGGGGATTTTTGCAATGGCAAGCAATGATTTGCTTGGAATGCTTTGAAGTAACGACAAGCTTAATGGCATCAACTATTTGATGTGGTCATACATGGTGCACTACTTTTGATTGCCAAGAATTTTTGGGGTATTGTTGCAAGAATAGAAGTCAGACTTGCCTCTTGGTGCATCTGCCGTCACCACACCCACTACGGGTGGTGCCACTGTTGCTACATACGAATCATCTATCACTTGTGTCGTAGTGCCTCTAGCTCCTTCCACACAGGATCAGATATGATGGGATCAGAGAGATTCACAAACACATGCCTTGATTTCTTTATCTTGCAAGAGGTTCATTATACCTATATTTGGTCTTGCAAGACAACCAAGGCTACATGGGATACCTTGGCCAATATTTATTAGATTTTGACTTCTTGCAAAGGTAGTTGAACAATGTTAAGATGGAAGAAGGGGATAGCATCAATGCCTATCTCACAAAAGTCAAGGACTTTAGAGAGCTTCTCATCAATGTTGATGAGATTGTGCCAGACGCACAGGTGTTTTGATGATAGTGGATGGACAAACTGATTCTTATCAGGGGTTTGCTAGGACATTGAGGTTAGTGTCCATGGGTAACCCCAACCAGTACACCCTCGATTAGCTCATTTCCTTGCTCTTGCAGGAGGAGTAGAGCCATCAAGACTGGGATTCTTCCATTAATAAAAATCAAGCCTTTGCGGATCACAAGGGCAAAGGGGGAAAATTTCTTAGCAAGGACAACCTTCTTCTAGCACCTCATCTTTTTCTTCCTCGACTGATGGGAAGAAGAAAAAGTACAAAAACTACTGTAGGAAACCTGGATATAACATCTTTGAGATCCAAAAGTGCATTGCCTTGGGGAAAAAGAAGCAATAGCAAGGTCTTGTAGTGACAAATGCTCTTGCTACCCATGAGCACAGCCATGGGATAGCAAATATGGCTCATGATGAGTAGGAATTTGTTCACTTTCCACTACAATTTGTCGAAGCATGATGCAACTTTGTCAGTTTTAGATTTTGATAGTGGTGCTTCCAAGCATATCACATCCTGCAAAAAGTTATTTCCTTGGAAGATCCACCAAAGGGGGGAATTCTCACATGTGCCAACAATGCATTTTATTTTGTGAGAGGGATTGGCCAAGTTGATGTCACTTCAGTTTTGGGAGATGGCTTCAGAGTTATTTTTTACCATTATCGTTGTGCCTTTAGGACAACCGGCACATGAGAACTGCATAGTATTCATCGGAACACGTTCCAGAGGGCTGTACCATATTGGTGCCTATGACCAAGAGGCTGTTATAGAAGCAAATGCAGCAGCTAAATCTGTAGTAGAGACTCACATTTTTATGGATTGAGAGATTTGGACATCTCAACTATGGTTGTCTGGTGAAAATGCATTCTAAGGACATGGTAGTGGACCATCAACAAAAATGCATGCACTAACCAAACACATCTATGATAGTTGCATGTTGGTAAAAATGTATTGGTATGGGGCTATCGGTGCATCCAAGAGGGTGCACTTAGTACGTAATGATGTATGCAGAAATGGATTGGGGGATAATCATACTTTGCCACCTTTGTGGATGACTTTACTAGACATACTTGGGTTTATCCCTTGAAAGCCAAGTCTGATGTCTTCTCTTGTTTCAATGATTTCCTTGCCATGGCTGAAAATGAGGGTAGAAACAAGATCTTGACCCTCCACATTGATAGGGTGAGTTGAGTATATGTCCTGTGATTTTATTTTTAAAAGCAGCCCCGGGCATAATACATCAGTGCACATTGCTATAAACTCTGCAGTAGGCTGTTGCTGTAGAGCAGACCATTCAAACATTGATGGAAATGGCTAGATGCATGCTTAAATGGAAGTCTTTGCCCAACAAGTTTTGGTTGGATGCAATCATGTGTGCTAGCTATGTGCTCAATAGAGCACCCATAGGGGCATTGAAGACAATTACTCCTTATGAAGCAAGGACACTCTGGAAGTTCTTTATTTCATACATGCGGGTTTTTGGGTCCTTGGCATAGTGCACAAACACCCTCCCAGTTTAGGCATATTGTAAGATATGGCATTCAAACACATATTCATTGGCTATAGCTCACAAAGCAAAGGCTACAAGTTGTATCAACCTAGGATATGGAAGGTTACTGATAGTCAGCAGGAAGGTTATTGTCAGTAGGGATGATGCTTTTGCTAGACATGGAGCTTTACCTTGGCTAGAATATAAAAAACAGCCTACCTTAGATGCCTCTGATGTGTTTGATTCCTTGTTTCAACTTTTTCAATAAAATACAGATTCAGACCAGCCCGCATCCACCCTTCTAGGAAGGCTTGTGGAGAGATATAGTCAAACATGTTACTGAATGTTTTCCATGCCAGGAAAATAAGGGATAGCAAACTACCAGCTGGTTTGTTGTAGCCACACCTGATAATTGGACCTACTGCACACCCTCAAGATCCTCAATGTGTTTCATGTTCCACAGGTGGGCCAACATGTGCACATTCTTCAAGAGCGGCCACCTATGGATGACGAGGGCCATATCCTCTATGCCTGCGAGAATGTTGTGGGTTTCAGAGATAGAGTACATCACGGGAAGAGGTGACATCAGAGTATGATAATCTCTTTATAGAAGTCAAGGTGGCAGGGGTGGCAGCTGGTACCTTCTGCTGCTCCATATTAGCCTAAGCTGAAAATCCGCCCAGCTGTTTAACACCTGAGATGAGATGGGGGATCTGCCCCAAATTGGGAGAAGGGAGGAGAGGCTGTGCGAGGGGCTTGGGGTGAGCTGAAGAGAACTATAACTAAGGGGAGGAGTTGCAGCTATTTGTTTGAGGGGGGGAACTAGAGAGGCTGTGCAGAGGCTGCAAGATAGAAAGAAAGAAAGAAAGTTTATTAATGTCCACTGGAGACCTAAAAGGTCTATGGGACAAAAGAGACCTGCTTATACATCAGTACAGAGAGGGCCATAGGCAACCTCCCTGGGAGTATCATTAGGTTCCTCCAAAAAAACATAGAACCTAAAAACACATAGAACATAAAACTAGGTACTAGTCTATGGGGTGGCCATTACATCAGTTTAAGACTGAGGGTCTTTAGGTTTTGTCTTAAATTCTCTAATCACTGCAAGACCGTCGTGATAGACTGCCCATTTTCCTGCTTCCCTGGCTGCCCGAACCTTAGCAAGCTTGGTAGCTTTGTCCTTCAGTTGGGTTCTTGTAAGCTCCTCAGCAATCCATATCTTTATCCCCTTCAGCTTATAGGATTGTCGTAGAATCCTCTTCCTGAGTATCTTCGAGTTGAAGGTGATGACAGCGTGTCCATTCCTGGGTGATAAATAAACTGGGGAAGAGTTTTCTTCATCATCATTCTTGTCATCAGTTGGGCTTGCTGACCAGTCAATGGCTGGGACTGCTGCCTTGATTCTTTCGATTGCCTCATCGAAAGTGTCATTCTCATGCTGCCAATCTGGTATTCCCCCTATTCGAATCTTCATAGCATTCTCTTTCCGAAGGTGATGTTCTTGG
The DNA here is from genome assembly GCF_047967505.1 of Dipteris shenzhenensis. NCBI lineage: Eukaryota > Viridiplantae > Streptophyta > Polypodiopsida > Gleicheniales > Dipteridaceae > Dipteris > Dipteris shenzhenensis. The sequence continues at coordinate 6,757,557 of NC_141607.1, forward strand.
ATCTCTGTTTGGATGTCAACCTTGGGTTCAGCTGTCACTTTCACCTGGATGAGCTCTCTAACCGTGGAAATCACCTGTGGTGTTGGGGGCTCAGATTTACATGTTTGTACGGCTGCTGCAATAATATCCTGCTTCCCTAGGCCTTCCAAAGCTGCAATACGAGCTAGGGCTTGGGTGAGCTGGGAACTTGAAAGGGCTGCACGACAGGGCTAGGAGTGTTGGAGAGGTTGAGAGAGAGATAGATAGATATTAACGTCTCTAAAAGGCCAAACGGCCTATGAGACTAAAACAGTTGATACATCTGCTAGTGTTGTCTCATCAAAGAGAACAACAAAATAAATAAGCTGAAGGCTGAGAGCTACTAAAGGTACTTACAGTCAGAGGGACTGCAAGTGACCCAAAACTAATGAAATACCAAGCAAGTATTTACTAAAAATACCAATTGATCAGCATAGGCAGAAAGCTAATCAATAAAAGGGTTGCACTCTTCTTATGTCAAAAATCCCAATCATGGGCAGCTCTAGGATCTCATAACTTGGTGCCACACGTTTCCTGTGTTTGGCAATGATGGCACGGATCCGATGAAGATATGGGTGCCAGGCATGGGGTCTTGGGAGCCTGGGCCTCCGTGACCTGGATATGGTGATGGCTCGGTCCAAAATCACACCACTAGAGTGTGGCAATCTGCCTGTGTGTGATAAGGTGGTGGTGGTGCCAGGGGTTTCTGATGGCGGGGAGGGCATAAAACTAGCTGAGGTGCTGGCAGTGAAGAAGTCTCTGAGTGTACTTTGCCTGGGTGGGGCTGGTCTCGGCTGTCTGTCTTCCAACAAAGTCTCTCTATGTCGCTTGAGCTCTGATAAAAACAAACCCAAGCATTTTTTATCTTCGCACTCCATCACCCTACGGAGTGGGCCAAATCCTTTTCTGAATAGACAGTGGTATCTTTCTCGGATTTCATAATATACCGTGCATCTACATATGTAATGCTCCTCTGTCTCCTCCTCCTGCTGCATAACTGACATATCCGATCCTGAGGGGCTGTGTGGGTGTATCTCCCTGTCTCTATTCTCAACTGATGTGATGAGGTTCGAATTTGGTCAATAATACTACGTAGCCCGTGAGATAGGTGTGTGTCCATGTATGTTGGCCTGGCTATAAGTTCATCTGGAGATAAATGAAGAAAATGGCTTTGGTAGTATGCCATCTTCTTCCCTAAGGGCTTATGTGGTCTAGTCCAGGTTCTCTCAGTCTCCAACTTGACAATATCAGCCCTAATGATCTTGTTTCGGTCATGGCGAGACAGGTCTAACTTGGGACAATCCAAACTGTATTGAAAGGGTGGGAGTGCATCCATTGTTAACTCATGCTCTGATAGTGCAAAAGATCCAAGGACATATTCGGGGGTCATGTTAGCCCTCTGATGAGACGTAAAGTTGTCAGCAGCAGTAGCTGTCGAGCTATCTCTCGTTGTGGCAGGGGGTGTGGTCTCTGGGATCTTTGTATCTGGAAGGGTGTCGGATCGATCAGTATCCTATGAGTAGAATAGTAATGGGATGGACCTCTATTATGCATGCTCTTGTCATCCTCTATGTCGCAAGCTCCACCACTATGTGACACCTAGGACACTTAGTCCTGCTTTATCTTATCTCTTCCCACTAATCCAGGCTGCCCTCATGTTGGATATCTCCTCCTCTACTCCAATGTATTTTGGGGCTAACTCTAAGGCATAGAAGTTGGTGCTATGTCTCTGTGCCTAGTCAGTGTCCTATGGTGCTGCCACCTCCTGCTATTTAGTCTGGTGGAGCAGGGTCTCTTTCTCTCTTTGCATCTCCATCAGAAAGAGGCCAACGCACGTATGGTCATGGAAGTGGATCAAATGCAAACCTATGTCACTCCTAAAAGAAGCAATGGCATCATCCTTAGATCTCATAGTAAGCAAGGAAAATGCATAGGAAGTTATCCTTTGTCTCCACCACTGCCAGTGTGCATAGCCTACAAACTCGTTGCTCTCTAAGTGTGCTTACAGCCCCCCTACCTTGATCCTCAACTGGTGAAACAATACCCACAACTGTCTATCCTATGGCAATCCTCAATGCATGGGTAACTTATAGTGGAGCCTAGTAATCAATCCCTCGTATGATACTCTTAGGAAGTGGTCACTGTAGAACTAGATCTTGATGGGGAGCTCTTGGTCCCCCTCCCCCCCCAAAAAAAAACTCTATGATGTATATAGCTAGAGTAGGCCCAAACATATGATACAATTGATCTCATCTTGTGGGATTTGGAGGGATGGGGTGTCAAGACTGTATTGAAAGGGGGGGAGGCAATCCATCTAAATACCTTAAGTGTGAAACCATTTGGATATGTGTGCATACCAAGCTGTGCTGACCCCACTCTCAGCTAATTGCCAAGATGACTCTAATGCCAACCTCAATAGCCTCTAGCTATGCAAGGTCCATACCCTGTGTAGATACATCAACATTTGGAAGATGGCATCAATTTGTAGTGGTGTCATAGTCAATTTTTCCTGTATGATCTGGTGAGGAACCGATGGCTTACTCACGATCATCCTAGACCACATAGTAACCTATAGCCTCTCAATTCTCCACCACTTGGCTGTCAATAGATCACATACATGGCTATTGGTCTCACTAGTGTATCAAAGAGCCATCCCCATTGGGGGGTCCTAGAAATGTGCTCGAAAGCACTGTCTCTTTAGTCGAGCTAGATCTCCCTGCCCTCATGTGAGTGATGCCCAAGCTACATGTTTCATCGTGAAGACAGGACCTATGAAACTTGTCCCAAGATAGGTATATGAATGCAATATCTCCACTGGCTCTCCTCCATATGTGAAGCTGTGTCACTAAAGTATTGCTCATCACGTGTTGAAGATCATACCTTGGCTTTGCCAAGGTTGACTGTCAAGTATCTCTCCCTGCAAAACACCTCCAAGGCCTCGAGATGTCATTCTAGGCTTGCTACAAAAGAGGAGATGAGCACTATGTCACCCGCGTATAGCAAGATCTGTATCATCAAGGCTGCAAGCAAGGATCCCTCTCCTCCTAGTAGGTGGTTGATGAAGGTCGTGATCTCATCAATGTAAAGCTTGAAGTGTGTCAAAGAGAGGGGGCATCCTCGCTTCACTTCAATCGTGCTCTCAATTCAATCTAATAGACCTCCAGGTGCACATACCCTCCCTTTGATTGACTCACATGCGCTCATCACACCCCAAATCATGACTCCTAGTATCTGCATCTCTTAAAGCCTCCAGATCACATGGGCTTGTGGGACTAGGTTGAAAGCCTTTTGAAAGTCTATGAAGCAAGCATAAACTTTTTCGGATTTAGATCTCACTACCTTAATGTGACTGCCCGTAAGGTGGTGTGTTCAAGGGTCGAATGCTACCATTGAAAGCCAACCTGTCCCACTGCCCGCTTTCCATGTGCCTTTGTATATGAGCTGATCTCTTGCTCTAGCACTGATCCATATATCTTGGCCAATGTGTGGCCTATCGTGAGTGTGCGTAGTTTACTGCATCCATAAGATCCTCTGCTTTGTGTATCGGTACAATAGTAGTGGTGCTCCAAGGAGGAGGGAAGAATGGAATACCACATGAATAAGCATCTGTCCAAGGATTGTGGATCCAAGATCTCCTTCCCATGTGCAAAGTATTTTGTCCTCAACCCCTCATGATCCAGGTGTTTCCGGTTACGGAACCGGTGTAGTGCAGCCCGCACATTCAGTGTAGTGAACAATGAAGATGTCATGGGCCTGGGTAAGGAGAAAAATTCCAGTGCTGCTTGTAGTAGAATGTTGTAGAGTGAAGCCGCATATGTGTCTCAGACTCCTAGATTGATGATGGGGATGGGTGACTTACCCTAAGAAAGGAGCCCCCATGCAAAGGTCAGATCTCCTCCTTGAAAAGATCTGATCACATCATGCATCTGATGTGAGAGGAAAGCTTGTCTCTTTTGGCAAATCATGGGCCATAATATCCATTATGCCTTGATCCTTATAAGGTGCCCCAGGGTGGGATCTCATCTCTCAACACGCATCATCAAACCATGGGTTATGGGGCATCTTCCCAGTTGGGGAGTGGTGATGTAGATCGAGTCGTGGGGAAGGATTCGATTGCAGCATCCTGAACCACTAATACTAAAGTGTCTGAGGCATGGGTGAAGTCTGTGTAGCCTTTGAGTGAGTTTAGTAGCTCACGTGATAGGTGACTCATGTATATTGCATAAAGAGCATGGTCAAAGTTCACCTGGACCCGAGTAGGGGCTGGTGGATCTGGAGGCGGAGACACTGAAAGTCAAATAGGAGTGGTCAGTATTGAGGAACCATCTCAACATCATGTTATGATATGTGCATAGCACTATTCCAAAAGAGTGCTAAAAAGGAAAGGGTTGTAAAACCTAACCCTAACCCTAACCCTAAAGGAGTTTGTATATATTCATTCTTTTCAACTAATACTAGTGTACAGCTAGCTAGTCATTTGTGGTGTGCTCTCTAGCTGTGCCCTCTCTTCTCATCTCCACTCTTTTCCTCTCTTCCCTCCATATTTGTTCATGGTATCAGAGCACATGGTTTTGCCTTCTGCTGAGGCACCGTCCTTGAGAGTGTGAGAGCGTGAAAAAGACTTAGAGATTCTTGACTGTCCATTTCTCTCACTTCCATTGAGTGATAGAATTTCTGTTCATGTGATATCAATTTCTCTCCATTCATTTTCTTGAGGATTCTTTTGAGAGTTTTCAGTCCGTTTGTTGTGTGAGAAAGAGAGAATTCTAGCATTGAGAGAGAGAGAGAGACTTAGTTCCTTTGTAACTTTGAAGAGAGAGATTTATGCTCATGTGAGAGAGGTTCCAATCTTTGTGAGATTTTGGTGGACTGAGAGACTGATAGAGCTTTCAAAGGTCATTGAGAGCTGTCTGGCAAAGTTTGTGAGAGATTGAAAGCTCCGTTGATAGAATTTCTGTTCATGTGAGATCAATTTCTATCCATTCATTTTCTTGAGGATTCTTTTGAGAGTTTTCAGTCCGTTCGTTGTGTGAGAAAGAGAGGGTTCTAGCATTGAGAGAGAGAGAGAGAGAGAGAGAGAGAGAGTTAGTTCCTTTGTATCTTTGAAGAGAGAGATTTATGCTCATGTGAGTGAGAGACTGATAGAGCTTTCAGAGTTCATTGAGAGCTGTCTGGCAAAGTTTGTGAGAGATTGAAAGCTCCGTTGAGTGATAGAATTCTTGTTCATATGAGATCAATTTCTGTCCTTTCATTTTCTTTGAGGATTATTTGGAGAGTTTTCAGTCCATTCGTTGTGTGAGAAAGAGAGAATTCTAGCATTGAGTGAGAGAGAGAGAGAGAGATTTAGTTCCTTTGTATCTTTGAAGAGAGATTTATGTTCATGTGAGAGAGGTTCCAATCTTTGTGAGATTTTGGATTGAGATACTGATAGAGCTTTGGCAGTTCATTGAGAGCTGTCTGGCAAAGTTTGTGAGAGACTGATAGAGCTTTCAAAGTTCATTGAGAGCTAGCTAGCAAAGTTTGGAGCCAGGTTTCTACTCTAGAGTGAACTTCTACATCTAAGGCTTCAGATTCAAATGCAACACAGGCCATACTTGCGGGCAAACGATTCACACAACAACAAAGAAAGCAATTAAAGGCTCTCTACAACAACTATACGGACCTACAAGGCAAGGCGGCTCATCTAGAGGCCAATCTTTCTTCAACGTAAAGCAACTAAGGAAGCAATGACTTTGAAGCTCGTTGATCAAGGCGGCTACAAGGCAAGCTCAAACTACAACGTGCTTGTAGACTCGGCCTCCTGCAACTCGGTGCACAAGCTACCCTATAACAACACTATAGCAACGTCAAGAGCCCATGACAACTAAAGTGGCCAAACGACCAATAACCTCTACGAAGCGCCAAGCACCGCTAGCCTCAGCACAGTCTGACGTCCAAGCAACAATTTCTTGGCCTTCTTCAATGACACACGCTCCAAGCAAAAACATCAGCGTGACTCTACACCTCACGAGCCTTTGAAATGACCCGGCTTCCTCCAAATCAACGGCCAAAAGCCCCATCAACCAAACTCCACACAACTGCATCCACAGCCCACGGTAGCTCCCACGACTATCCCGCAAATCCAGCACCTTCAAAGCCTTCAACACGCGAGCTCTAGATGACAAGCAACAACTAACAAAAGCTCTACAACTACAAGCTCCTTCAAGAAGCTTCCAGCTGTAACGAGCGCCTGCTGAAGCCAGGGGCAGACAAAGTTACAATGCCTACAAAGAAGAATCGTGCCTTCTCTTCGCGTCTACACAGAACCGCCAGGCAACGCCTTCACCCCACACATCCAAGCTTTTCCTACATGCAACCTCGGCCGAAATGCAAGCAAAGAGCTCCTAAAACTCTCTACAACAACAGCGGGCAATAGATGACTAGTAGACACAGCGCTCCACCCAAGCTAACATTCACCCAAGCTAACATTCAGCTCCTAAGCAGCTACGAGCTCCTCAGCCAAACTCTGCAACTGCAGCTCGGTTGCATATAGCCAGCAAATCTAAAGGCAATGCAAAACGACGGCTCTCCATCAAGACATGCAACAAGCTCCTCCGACTGCCTAAAGCACTGCAAATGCCTCCTACAACGGCTCCAATGCTCACGACATAGACCCGCGCCCAAAATCAATGACTGCAACATATGGAGTAGCGAGGCTACAACGGCCCACAAAGCTCTCCAACCTCCGAACTACGGCCACGCAAGGACGACCAAACGGCGCAACATCAACCACTGGACGACTGCCATTGACGCCGTCTTCCGCTTCAACACGACGAAAATCTGCAACAGCGTAGCTTACTCAAAAGCAGTGGAGACCACAAGAAATCTATTGACGTAAGTGCTAGTGAGTTGACATAATCTACCCAGATTCTGAAGCATCTTTACATTTCGGTGGCTGAGATAGAATCTTTGTTAGATTCTAGTGGATCTTATCTCCACCAAGGTGTTGACACATGGCAGCACCACACAATGGCCACGTGTCACCACATCCATTAGGGCCATGTCATCACGCGTGAGAGAGGGCCACATTAGCAAGAGCTCCTTATCTACCATGTAGGCCTTATTGCCACATCAAGAACCATGTAGGCATGCCACATCACGTACCATGTCAGCAGGTCCTCTCAGCTCTGCCACGTTAACAGTGCCCCCTCAGCTGCCATGTCAGTAGGGCCACATCACCTTGCCACATCAGCATTGTCACAAGCACATAGTCCCCTAGCAGGCATAGTTATTTCTTCAAAACCACTCATTTCATGCTGCATATGCACCTAGCTGCCACCACACACAGTGCCCCTACCAGACACAGTTCTCCATGTGACTCCAACTGTCACATCATCATTTTTCTCATGTTTTTGGCCCCTCCACCTAGATCAAGCTGTATCTCTTGAACCATGAAGAATTTGAGGGCGCTCCATGTGCTCTACCCGCTCATCACATCATGTGCATATTTTGGCACTCGTATCACACAAATTTTAGCCTTGGCATCAAATCCACTTCTTGCATACACACAAGCCTCTACATCGACGCATGTAGCCTAACACCTAAACGAACAAAAGAAAATAAATTATTTGATACTTTTATTGCTCGATGGTTGGTCCAGATCTAGATTAGAGTAGATTAGATCATCCTTAGATGAGAGAACTCTAAAGCAACCAATCGAAGCCATGCCCAAAAATTCCCAAATAGTTCCTACTCAGAGTTAGTCCCTATGCGCACATGTGGTTTCACATCATCACATATCTTGAAACCCGATTTTCCACAGTTCAGTGAGCAGACTTTAGAGTTCTCAGAGGCATTGGTGGATTGTTCAGTGGGCAAATTGCACATTTGTTTATTTTACACTCACATGCCACCATTGTAAAGCCTTATAGGCTATTTTTCTAGCATTGTGTACTGTCATTGAGCCTTATAAAGCCTTTTGGATATTCCCGACATCATTTGCCACATAAGCCTTGTAACAGATTGGACTTTATAGTAGTTTTATCTTCACCAACAATTCAGATTTCAGTTGATACAGACAGTGTTTTGCACTTGTTTTAGTCAATGATTTTCATAGCAGATTGAGTATATTTCTTGCACTATGTCTACCACTAGCAACCTCAATTTGGAGGCATCTACTAAGTTACACAACTCAAATTATAGCATATGGAAATATCGAATGGAGACCATTCTTGTACTTCCAGACAAATGGGAGTATGTTAGTGGGTCTACACCTAGACCATCTAACAGTTCAGCAACAACTCCAACCATTGCCCGCCGCAGCATAAGCAAAAGGTTCTACACCTACCCCAACGGTGTCCACACCTGCTGTCCACACCTGCAGTAGATCCTACCATTGCCCGAGCATAGGTAGAATGGGACAAGAAAGATAAATATCCATATCATTTGATCAAACAGAACGTGCAAGATATCATGCTTGGACAGCTTAACACAGTGAAGACATCCAAAGAAGCTTTGAGGCCTCTTGAGAGCACTAGGAACCTTGATGATTCCAAATCGTGGTAATATTCTTTGTACCCTTCTTTGTAAGCTAAGCTTGAGCTCCCAAGTGCATGAGTTCTCCACCACTTGGCTAAATGACTCCTCTCTTGACCAAAAAACTCACAGACTCTCAGAAAAGTGGCTCTAATACCACTTGTTGGAAAATAGATAGCTTTACCTCAGAAAATAAGACTCATGCTCTCATAAAATCACACATATAATATAGAGCGAGACTCGACACTATATGTCATACCAAAACAATTTCTTATGAGGGAAAACTACACAGACATGTCGTTCATCCTGACCAGGCTTTTTGTAACATACAAAGACTCTAAAATGTGTGCCACAAAGCCTACTACAATGACCATATATAGCTCAACACATGATCCAATAGAGCTCACCACACAAGCTCTCACACAAAGGCTAACACTCAGCCAAATAGATAGAAAAGGCTAGAGCTACACAAGTTCTTTTCAAGTGTACGCCCAATACAAGCAATTGATCCAATATGTAGATACTAGGGAGGGCGTTGTTCAAGAGACTACCACTGAGATTTTCATACGAGCCAATAAGTTGTCATCACCATCACTTTCCTGAGTCATGGTCGACGGACCATGATGCCAAAAGTTGCCTCATAACTCTAGCCCACAAGCACTAGCTCTGATTCTCATGGAAAGCTCTCGAACTAAACGGGAGATGATGACTCCTTAGAGCAAAATACCATATAACAAAAAGCTCGTCAAGATCACGTGTACTACGTCCACCTTTGCATGCCTAACACCACGTGTTGCATGTGATCACCTGCAAGGTTTACACACACTATTCTAACAATTCTCCAAAGCTTTCTTCCACCATTTGTCTTCAACTCATCGTCATGTAGGCATTGCAAATAGTCGCAATAACAAACAAAGATTCACATTTGCTGATTTTTCAAAGTGTTTTGGATTGTCCTTGTGGCATGTGACACTCCAAAAACATCCAAACCCTATTCAAATCTCCCTTCAATTGATGATCCACCTCCTAGCAGTATCTTCGTATCTTTTTGCTTGATTCTTGTTCTATTCTTTTTAAGTCCTTGTAGGGTCTTCTTGATTAAATATATGATATTCTTCTTGGTTTTTTGCAGGGTAGCTGGAGCAAGTCCTTTGGAGTTGCCTTTGGAGGTGGGCAACGACTTGCTGCCCCACATAATGTAGGAAAGAGTGGCAGGGGCTAGGATGTAGCCCCACATCAATTGAGTAGCCGTGCTCTAATTTTTGGGGGTTCGTTGTAGCTCGCACTGATGCGGGGGGGATAAAGAGCATGCATGAAGGCCAGGGGTGCTTGACAAGCCTGCACCTAGGCATGCCCTGTCCTTTAGAAATTCATTTTGAGAACTTGGGAGGAGGAGAGATCAACTAGAGGGTGAAGGTGGTTTAGTGAGAGAGTTTCTTCATTGCAAAGAGTTTGGCCATCTAGCCAAGACTTCTCATTGTTCCACATGATACTTTTCTTATGCATTAAGCTCACTCCCTAAGCTCACTCCCATTGATCTTGATTAGACTATTCTTTTGCACATACTTGTGTTGTTTTCCTCATAGTAGTGCTGAAAATAGAGTGTTTGTTTCACATATTTATCCAAGATGGTATAGCAACTTGGCCAATCCCCTTCATGGGATTAGATGCATTATTTGCACAAGTAATAACAAATGCCCACTCATTATGAGCCATGTTTGCTACCTCATGAGTGTGTTTAGGGGTAGTAGGAGCATTTATCACAACAAGACCTATCTCTTTTTTTTAAAAAGTATAAATAAGTTTTATATTTACATGAGTGTGTTTAGGGGTAATAGGAGCATTTATCACAACAAGACCGCTCTCTTTTTTTTAAAGCAAAAAAAAGTTTTATATTTACATTATATCAAACATTGTGTTTCCAATCAAAGATCTAAGGAGACAGCAAGACCTTTTGCTGTCTCCTTTAACTGAAGCAGTGCACTTGCAATATTTTGAGATGTCATGACTACGCTTCCCACAATAATCACAATGCTTTGATTTTTCCTTTTCATCAGATGGGACAGAAGAGGATGAAGTGCCAGATGTTTGGGCTTGTTGAAACTCTTGCGTCCTTTAACTTTGCCTTTGTGATCTATAGCAAAAGCTTGATCTGTATGAATGGAGGTAGCCCGATGGAGCAGTTCTACTTCTCTTGTAGTAGTAGGGCAACAAGCTAATTAAAGCTATAGTCATTGGGGTTACCCATGGCCAGTAGCCTTAGTGTCGTAGCAAATCCCTGGTATGAATAAGGGAGCCCATCAAGTGTCATAGACACTACTTGTGAATCTGACACTACCTGTGAATCTGGCACAATCTCATCAACATTGATGACTTGCTCTCTAAATTCCTATTCTTAGTGAGATAGACACTATCTGTGAATCTGGCACAATCAACATTGATAAGTTGCTCTCTAAATTCCTAGTCTCAGTGAGATAGGCATCCATGCTGTCCTCATTGTTCATCTTATCATTATCTAGTTGCCTGCATCAATAGGCAATCTAGGCCTCATTGCAAATCTAATAAATATTGGCCAAAGTATCTCATGCATCCTTGGATGCATTGCAAGACCAATTGTGAGGTATAAACTCCCTAAGGCTATTCACAACAATCACTGCATGTGCTTGTCGATCTCTTTGATCCAAACGAAGCTATTTGGTTGTTGTGACCAAATCTGCTAGAAAAACTTGCCTATGTCACTAAAAAATCCCAAATTTCACATCAAAGCGACCAAAAGCCACTGTAATGAGTGTAAATGTGACAAAATAACCTGCGAATATGAAAATAATCTACAATCTATCGGCAATAGATCTAAAATTCCCAATTTTGAAGTACAAATGTGATAAAATAACCTACAAATCTATAAATATCATGTAATCTGCCGGAAATAGATATGAAATTCCTTATTTTGGAGGTGAAATGGAGTTAAAAGAGGGCTAATACTACAAAAGACCCAAAAGGTGACCAAACAAAGTAAATATTACTGCAAAATTTGCAAATGTGACACAAAAACCCCAATTTCTATAGCATAATCACCTCGATGTCACTGCAAAAACTCAACAGCCTCAAAGTACACCCTAAAATCTACAAGAGCACTTTTGCAACAACAAATGGTGGCTAAACTACAAGAAAAACTGGCTATTTGGAGCTGTACAGCAGAGGTTTAAATTCACCGAAAACTATACAAATAGATATCCATAGGATGTACAAACTATGCATAATCAAAGTCATCGATTCTGTACAACTACATAGACATGTATGGACAACAATGGAATAATGTCATTTTTTGCATAACATGTTAAAAACTATAAAAATTTTTGAAATCGGACCTTAAAATGTCCAAAAATAGTTCTTAGATTGTTTTTGAGTGCCAGAAATAGTTTCGTACAATCAAAACTACTGCAAAGTTGCTCTGGCACCAAGGAAAGTCAACGTAGATGCTGGCTTAAGATCTAGAGTAGGCTAGAATGCAAGCTAGATTCAAAAATGAGTTGTAAACAGCAAAAATGAGTTGTTGAATGCAAAAATGAGCTACACACTTTAGGACCTTTTATTGCCATGTCATCAATTCCAACATTGACTCATTGTATCATCAATTACAACATTTGCCTAAAAGTTGAGCTGATTTGATGTGAGCACAGGGAAAGGCAAGTAGAAGCAAGTGAACTTGCTCTAATACAAGTGTTGAGTGCGGGAAGCAATGGAATGGAGATGAAACAATAAGCTGAGGAAATGATGAGTACTTGCAAATGGATAACGAAGAAAGTACAAGAGTGGCCACTTTACATACCTAAAGTCAACTAGTTGACCAAAGTCTACTGGTTGACAAAGCCTAGGACAAAATGTCCTAACTAGCCTACAAGGCCATACCAGGGCTAACTGCTAACACACATACTATTTTTTGGTGAAATCCCTTTGTATAATCTTGCAAGAAACTGTGAAATTGCCCCCCCAAAGAAGAGGGGAGAAGTCAAGGAAGTAATGGACAAAGGATAGAAAGCCGCCGCACACACACACACACATGCATGCATGCATACAGACATCTCTCTCTCTCTCTATGTATGCATATGTGTGTGTGTGTGTGTGTATGTATGTATGCATGCATGCATTTATGTATGTATGTATATATAAATAATATATCACATGTTCAGATTGAAATCTGAGAAGGAGCCTTCTTCATTTCTATTGGATACCCCCCTCTTGCTGACCCTTTCCTACTTGTGAAGCCCGTCTGCATCCGTTAGGGATCACATTGCCTTCTATTAAACATCCAATTGCTTCCTGTGCTCTATGTGTGTGTGTGTGTGTAGATTAAAAAGTCCCATCAATATCTTTGAGACATTTAAGTAATAAAATGCAACAACTATGAGTTTGTAAAAAATTTCACCAAAATTAAGAAATTTTAATAATGTTGAGTTGGACAAACACAATATTGAAAGACGATGTCGAATCCTCAAGCAGTCCAAGTTCGAAGGTCAAGGTCCACTTACCTGCCACCATCCAAACAAACTAGGTGTTAGAACAACATAGTGACATTTGGGTAGACAGGTAATGCTTATTTTCCCCGGCTTTACCTAGGAATATAGACAGGGATTCTTACATAATTTAAAAAGCATTTAAGTCACAAGCAGAGTAAGGAGCAAATAAGAGCATGGGTTGAGAAGGGATTAGTGGAGGTATGGGAGGATTAGTATGCTTGGTGTCTGGGGTGGTTAAAAAAAGAGTGTAAAGGGGAGATTTCACAGGGTGCACATAAAAGAATAATTCATCGTTGGAAAGTATACATGTGTGTGTGTGTGCATGCGCGCGCGTGTGTAAAGAAATAAGTGTACTTGTGTGAGATACATTTTTAATCAAAAGTATGTGCGTGTGTGTGTGTGACCCACCCCCAACCCAGAGAATAAGACCACATGGTAGGGAGAAAGCCCACCATGTCGAACTTACTCCCCACCTACTGATAATAAGTGAATAAGTAAAAAATAAGACCGATTACAAAATGACTAGGGATTATCCATGCTAAAGAATTATCTAATGGATGTGAATTAATTGTATGGCACTAGCCCAACCAGTTGGAAAATCAAAGTGTGTGTTTAGATTAAAAACTCCCATCAATAATTGAGCCATACAATAAATTCCATCAATTAGATAAAAAGTAATAAAAAGGAGAAACATATAAGGAAAAAATCTTTGAGACATTTAAGTTGAAAAATGCAACAACTATGAGTTTGTAAAAAATTTCACCAAAATTATGAATTTTTAACAATATTGAGTTTGACAAACACAATATTGAAAAACGATGTCAAATCCTCAGGCAGTCCAAGTTCCGAGGTCAAGGTCCACGTACTTGCCACCATCCAAACAAACTAGGTGTTGAAACAACATAGTTATGTTTAGGTAGATAGATAATGCCTATTTTTTCCCAGCTTGTTATCGCTTTACCTAGGATTTCATAGATAATTAAATGGATTCTTACATAATTTAAAAAGCATTAGTCGCAAGTGGAGTAAGGAGCAAATGAGAGCATTAGGCAACTCCGATCGTTTTGACGGTGTTGCTGCCAGTGGAAAGAAAGGAATGGTTGGAGATTTCACATGGTGCACATAAAAGATAACTCATCGTTGGGAAGTATACATGTGTGTGTGCATGTGTGTGTGTAAAGAAATAAGTGTATGTGTGTGAGATACATTTATAATCAAAATTTGTGTGCGTATGTGTGTGTGTGTGTGTGTGTGTGAGAGAGAGAGAGAGAGAGAGAGAGAGAGAGAGAGAGAGAGAAAGAGAGAGTTGAAAAAAAGTATTTCAAAGAACAAAGGGTGTATGACATTAAAAATATCAGATACGCAAGTGCAACATAAACATAAAAGCACTAGTGCAAATTGTAAAGTGTCTAAGACCTCTGGAGCAAGGAAGTTGTGATGTGGCACCACACCACCACTGTGGTGATCTTATGAATGTTGGCAGTGTTGGAATGTGTGCCAACAATCTTTGTGAGGTGATAAAACCTTAAGGTGAGTTGGTAATGCCCCATACACACACTTGCAACAATTGCAATCGAGGATATAATCCCATATATAGATTTTGAAAGTGTGGTTCCTTGGATATAATGAAGAATTGAATCTCTCTACTCTCTTTGGGCTAATGCAACTATAGGGCAGGGAGTGGGACTCTTCCACTTGGTGTTTCTTGGTGGTGACATTTGGCAGCTTTTGGCTGCATTTTCTACATGGTATCAAAGCAAGGGGATCCCTTTTGCATGGAGTTGGACCCTTGTGCTCGATGTTTCTTGGTGGTGACATTTGGCAGCTTTTGGTTGCATTTTCTACATGGTATCAGAGGAAGGGGATCCATGTGGACTACGTGGAATGTATGGACCTTTGCATCTACATGAAACTGGGTACATCATGGGATGGCGACCCATATGTGCTTTGATGGTAGTGACTCTCACTCAGAGAGTTGCAAGACGTGACATGATTGATTTCTCGGGTGGCCTTGTCTTGTGTAGATGGTCACATGTACTAGTTGCCCTATGTGGGCAATTGCATTAATGTTAGTCCTTGAATGGTATATGGGTTACCCTTTGTGGGGGGGTCACAAGGCTTGTGGAAAATGATGCTGAGAATAGACAAGAGGCTTTGCAAGGCTAAATAAGGTGCACAATACCAAAAAATAGTCAAGAGGCTTTACAATGGTAGCATGTGTGTAAAACAAATAATGTGCAATCTACCCACACTGATCAATTGACCAATGCCTCTGAATACTTTGAAGTCTGCTCATTGAAATGATGGTGGTTGGATTTCAAGAAATGTTATGATGTGAAATGGCATGTGAGCGTAGGAACTCACTTCGAGTAGGAACTATTTAGGAATTTTTGAGCATGGCTTTGATTGGCTGGAGTTATCTCCCCTAAGGATGATCTAATCTACTCTGATCTAGATCTAGACCAACCGTCGAGTGATGAAAAAGCAGCAAATAATTTCTTTTCTTTTGTTCATTTTATGTGCTAGGTTAGATGCATCTATGTAGAGACTTGTATGCATGCAAGGAGTGGATTTGATGCCAAGGTTAGAATGTGTGTGATACTTGTGCCAAAATGTGTACTTGATGTGATGAGCGTATAGAGCACAAAAAATTGAGCGTTTTTACCTTTTTGGTGCACCCTCAAATTCTTCCTAGGTCAAGAGATATCACTTGTTTAGATGGAGGGCAAAAAGGGTAAAAATGATGATGTGCATTGTGATGCAGCCACTGTGTTCACATGCTGTGACTGTGCTTGGCAAGAGGTGTGCCTTTTGGGCACTGTCTTTTGGGCACTGTGTGGAGGTGGCACCTTTGTGCACATGCAGTGTGCCTGCCAAGGGGTAAACTATGCTTACCAAGGGACTGCGCCACATGGCAGTGCTGAGGTAGCAACATGACGTGGTAGTGATGATGTGGGCTTGATGATGTGGATGTTGACTTTGATATGTGATGTGGACCTCTGTGTTGACGTGGCCATCAATGTTGATGTGGTGGTCAAGGATGTCATGGCACAAGGTTGATGACATATCAGATGAGATTGACACATGGCATTGTGGGGTAAGCTGATGAAATGTCACTGTAGGCATGTTGGATCATGTGGCAGGTGATGTGGTGTGGGTCAACTGTCAGATAATGGTGACATGGAGTGCTAACATGGCAGTGTCGGTCTACCTATGTGACTGATAAGGAGTGCCCTTCATAATAGGCCACCACGTGTCATTTAGTTGAACACACCTAGGTGTGTGGTGTAAGGTGAAGCCTAAGTAAGATTTAACAAAATCTTGGATATTCTGTCAGGGTCGCTCATGGATACGTCATGTGGCGATTGGACATTCATTGTGCTTTGGAGATAGGTGTCTCAGTTGATACGAGCTTTGTGCAACATTAAGAGCTTGTCGATTTCGTGGAGCCTTCATTTGGGTGGAGTGCCGTCGTAGCATTTGAAGCGTTGGAGATCGATCTATCTATCATTAGCGGTCATGGAGCCATCTTGAAAGAGCCGGTTGTAGCTCGTGGTGGTTGCAAGGAGTGTGGGCAACATAATTGTCTGGCTCTCTAGTTGCTGGAGCCCATTACTGTAGAGGCCAATGAGGGCATTTGTTGCTCGTTGGTGCATTGTCTCTGTGTGTGTAGGTGCTGAGTTGAGTCATCAAGCTTTGGCGATGTCAATGGTTGATTTAGGTCGTATTTCCACCTTTGGAGCTGTTGGTCAATCTTTTGCTGTGGAGAGCCCATGAATGTCATTGTTGAGGCCTTCCCGTGAAGGTAATGTATGGTGTTGTTGCCACGAGAGTTGGTTGGAGCGCTGTAAGAGCCGAGTCGATTAGAGTGTGGTAGAAGCCGCCTTTGATATTCCATTGCATGCATAGGTTGTAGGGATAGTTTGTGCTTGTTATGTGGTAGATGGTGTTGAAGCTTAGTCCACCTTCTTTAGCCTTGGAGGTTTGTTGTTTGGAGCTGCCTTCATTGTTGTTGGTCGGTTGAGTTACTGTGGGTAGTAGAGCTTGGGCTCTTTGTGTGAGCCGAGGCCGTAGTTGCCATCGTTGAAGGTTAGTCGGTTGTGAATAGGAGCCACTTGGGATACTGAGTCTTTGCTTAGGAGTTGAATCCTATGGACTCTCTCTCTCTCTCTCTCACACACACACAATGAACAAAAGCTCTCAACCTAGTAGAAATGAAAAAAAGCTCTCTCTGTCTCTCTTGAAGAACTTTCTCATAGGTTTGAAATTTGAAACCTCCCTCTTACAATCTGAATGAATAGAATCCTCACAAATCTCTCACACATAAATCTCTCAATCGAATATGAAAATCTCTCAACTCTCAAGAAAAAATGAATGGAAATATGGATGGAACTTCTCTTGCCAAAAGAGAATGGAATGAACTTGCAATCACTGGAGAACTCTCAATCACTCTCACAAAGATGGTGCCTTAGTAGAAGGCAGAACCATGTGCTCTGATACCATGAACAAATATGGAGAGAGGAAAGGAGAAGAGTGGAGATGAGGAGAGAGGGCACACCTAGAGAGCACACCATAAATGACTAATTGTATACTAGTATTAGTTGAAAATGATGAATATATGCAAACCCCTTTAGGGTTAGGGTTAGGGTTTCCAACCCCTTTTTTAAAGCACTCTTTTGGGTTAGTGCTATGCACAAATGGAACATGATGTTGAGATGAATTCTTAACAAGAATGGCCCAAATCCATCCTTGAAAAGACAATGGTAACGACCTCAGATCTCATCATACCTTGGATTCTCATAGTACATAAGGAATTTAAAAGAAAGGTCCTCCTCTAACTCAACTTGTAGATCACAAAGAGTGCAGATGCGACCCTCTCTAAGTATGCCTTCCACTCGTCCACTTATAAGGCATAGGCAGTGTGAGAAAACAAGAAATTGCTCCATGGATATCCTTAAAGAATTGGGGAGGTGGATCTATGTGTAGGGTGGTGGATTGATGAAGCCCACTTCTGATGTTCATAACCATAGATTCCTATAGAAGTTGAGCTTCACAGAAGATCACTAGGGGCTAACAAAGTCTTGAATTTGTGTAGCTGTAAAAAATCCTCTCAAATAACTTGGTTAGCCTTGTGGTGAACGGAACAGAAGGGGGATAAACTATCCATGTGAAGCCCAAGACTCTCAAACCATTTGCATGTACATGCATACCAACATCTCTGATTGCCCTTCACTACTATGCATCTTGCTAGGCTACGTAGAATATTTGCCCATCACCCAACATAATGTTTAAGATTTGGGGAGAACTTGACTTGTGCACCTTGTCGTTTTCTTCACCATTCTCACCACTTCTCTTCCGAACCCTCTTCTCCTCATCCTCATCCTCTCTGCACAAGTCTTGCCACCTCATTTTGTGGCTTCTTCTCTCAATCTTGTTCCGTTCTTCTCTTCAACTCTACGCTTCATTGAACCTCGGTCCTCTTGGCTAGCGTCTTCTATGTGCTCCACAACCTAGATTGGTTCTCCTTTTCCTTTCTTCATCCTGTCCCTTTTTGGCCTCATCCTGCACACCCCTTTGCTCACTTGGCCTATGCCTGGCCCTACTTCTCTGCATCCACACTCCACCTCTTTGCCTCACCTGGCTCTCTTGATCTTCATCTGCCATTCCACTCTTTAACCTTGGCCTCTACCTACACATCTTCATCCAACTTTCCATTCTACCTTGCCTCACTTCGACCTCTTTGGCTTGCCATTTCTGCTTTGCACTTTGGCCTTTGCTTTCTAGTCTTAATCCGCGTTGCCATTTTGCCTTGTCTATCCATGCTCCTCTCGTCTTCTTTAGTCATTTCTTCCTTGACCCCTGGTAAAATCCAACACCCCTTCATCCACTTTGCCGTTACCACGTCCCACTCTTCTTCCTCTTTTTCATGGCTCCGCCTTCATACTTCATCATTTCTCGTCATGCCTCTACGTCGGCCTAGCCCTGCACTTGTTCTTCTTGACCCACCTTGCTCTCTTCTTCATCATCATTTTCCCTTTCCAACTTAGCGTCTCTTCTGCACACGCCTCTGTGTTGCCATGGTCTTTTGATTACTTGCTGGACCTTGCCCCATTACCAATCTTCTCCGTCACTCCATGGCTCCCCTTGCCACCCCGTGCCTTGTGCACCTCACTCTTTGACCAATTCGCCATTTATGCTCACCTATTCTCCACGTGCACCTAAACCTATCACATGTGCTCCACTTCCATTGTTTGCGCCTTATGTGCTCACATGTTCTACTCTCGTGCATGTTATGCCTTCCTTCTCATCTCAATGCCCTTTGGTACAACCACATAGCTCTTCTTTTCTACCACTCCACTTGCTGCACCTCTGATCTCAAGCCTTGGGCCTCCTATGCCACCCATCTTCATCACTACACCTCTGTCTAGCGCCACACATTCTGAGCCTCGCGCCTGTTGTACCACCCATCACTGTCACCACATGTTTTGCATCACTTGGTCTGGGCCTCGCACCACTTGCGCCACCCATCTTCACACATGCACCTCCTACGCCACTCTCACTCCACGGTTCGTGCCTTCTGCACCATTCACTTCAAACTTGGAGCCTTCCATGCCACTCACTTCATGCCTCGTGCCTTTTGATAAGTGACCACCTGAAAGATTGCCCCAAACTCTCCTAGTAGAACATAATGTGGGACCATGGCTTGCTACAAATCATCCGAGCAAAAAATAGAACCTACAGTCTCTTTATGCAAGACCAGCCCATCTTTGATAAGATTTGTCTCCCAAAAGAGACTGTCATAAAAGAGATGAGTGAGTCAAATAGAAGAGACTTGGTTCTAGGGTCTCAATTATGTGAGTGAAAGCACTAATGCTTGAGTTGGCTAGTGTTACATACTCTCTACTCGAATGAGTGTGCTTGGCTGGTCACACTGTGAAGATTGGGTCTGAGAAGACGTGAGGTGTTGAAGATCATAACCTTAGTTTTCCCAAGGTTGACCGTCAGATCTCTCTCTCTGCAAAACACCTCTAATGCCTCCAGATCTCTTTGCAACCCCTCCATTGAAGAGGATATAACGACTATATCATCAGCATATAACAATATATGTATGAGGAGATCTCCTAATAATGAGCCCTCGCCGCCTAGGCGATCTATGAAAGATGCGATCTCATCAATGTAGAGTCCAAAGAGAGTTAGTGAGAGAGGGTAGCCCTGCTTCACCCCAATGGTTCTCTTGACCCAATCCGATAGACCATTGCCTGGGGCATGGACCCTGCCTGTGACTGACTCATATAAGCTCATTACACCCCAAATCAGTATCTCTCGGATCTGCATCTCCTGTAGTCTCCTGATCATGCAGGATCGTGGAACAGTGTCGAAGGATTTTCAAACATCTACGAAGCATGTGTAGACTCTCTGATGTCCGGACCTCGCCTCCTCGATGATAGCCCTCAGAGTGCTGCCTCTTGAATCCTGCCTGCCCTAGTGCTCGCTGCCCTCGTGTCTCTGTATGATTGCTGATCTCTCTCTCTAGTACCGATCCATAGATCTTGGCCAACGTGTGGCCAATCATGAGGGCGCGATAGTTCTCGGTGTCCATGAGGTCTCCTGCTTTGTGTATTGGTACGATAGTAGTGGTGCTCCATGCTAGTGGGAAGCCGTGACAAACTGCAAGGTTAAACATATGTGCAAGGATCGGTGCTAGGACTTCCTGCCCATGTGCGAAGTGCTCTATCCGAAGGCCTTCATGATCCTGTGCTTTTTGGTTCTGGAGTTGGCGAAGTGCAACCCACAAATTGTGTGTAGTGAATAGATGACAGGTAGTGGGCCTGGGCATAGAGGACATGTCTGGCGGTGTCTTCCTCGGGACATCATATAAGGAGCATGCATAAGTGTGCCACACGCCTAGATCCGTGATGGGAATGGGTGGCTTTCCCTCCGAGAGGAATCCCCACCCAATGGTTGGGTCTCCTCCGCGAAATGATTTGATGATCTCATCCATCCTATGTGTGAGGAAGGCTTCGTCTCTTGCGACGCGTCAACCGCTGAAAGATCCTGTGTGCCTCATGTGACGTCAACTAACCCAAGGCTCGCTCCAATGTGAGGTGGGCTCGCATCTCTTTGCATTCATCATCAAACCAGGGGTTTTGAGGCATCTTCCCATCTCATACCCGTGAAGATCGGGTCGTAGGAAAGGATCTGGTGGCAGCATCCTGTATCACTGTGACAAGGGTGGCTCAGGCGTGGGCGAGGTCTAAATCAGCCTCCACTAAGGTCGGAAGCTCTTTGGCTAAGTGATACACATACACTGGATCAAGGGCACAGTCAAAGTGAGTTTAGGTATGGGTAGCGGTAGGAACTCTCCCTGTGCCTCGTGTATTGACAAGAACATTGAAGGCCATATATGAGTGGTCGGCTCCAAGTGGGGGGGGGGGTATGGTGAGGTCATGTATCCGTGAGACAAAAGCCAATGGGCCCAGTAGGTAGTCCACTGTGCTAGTCCAGCGTCCATGTGGGAAGCATGTGAATCCCACACATGATGGCCATCTCTGAAGGCCATTGTAGATGATGAGGTCATGGGCGGTTCACAACTCAAGCAGGTGTTGCCTGTATGCTGTCACATGTGAAGTATCTGCAGAAAGTCTCCGAATCCCAAGTTCTACTGCATCTAACTCTGGCATCATGTGGGGGTCTCTCTCATATGTGAAGTCAAGCAAGCCCACTTGCTTATCCCTCGTCCTTGCATTGAAATCTCCCAGAAGGAGTGTGTCTCCCTGTCTGGAGAACTCTATGATATCATCATGTATCATCTTATAAGGACTGTGCCCCTCTATAGTGACATAATGGGCATATGATGACGTGTGTGGAGAGATAGCATATTGCAATGAAGATTCTTTCCCCTTGTTGAGCTGTTGTGCGAACTCAGCATGCTTACCATTCATGGTAGTTTGCATGGCCTCCATCGCTTTCTTAAGAGCCGCATTTTCTGCTTTGAGCTCATCCATAACTTTGCTGCCTCCATCTAATGTTATTTGCCTGCCCTTCATTTGTTGTAGCTCAGTCCCCAATGTGTGTACTTGGTCTTGTAGCTTGGTCTGCTCATTTTCCCATTCTGCTCTCTCCTTCTCCCATTCTTCTTTCTTGGCCTTCTCCTTCATTCTTCTTGTATCTTCCCACCTTGTTTCTGAATCTCAGCCAATGTTTTGTCGACATGTGCTTTCTCAGCCAATAGGGCCACATTGGTGGCCTCCAAGCTGTCTATTTTTTCTATCAGCACGAGGCAGATTTTGTTGAGGCATGTGAGTACATCTGCGGTACCTTTATGTGCTGTCCCTACTGACAGGCCTACCATAAATGTCTCCAAAACTTGTTTTCCCCATGTGTCTTCTACTCCCGCTCTTGTAGGCATGGTATCCCTGCTAATTGTAAATATGCAATAGATTTTTCTGACTTACGAGACCTATGTGTTGCAGTGCAGAAATAGACATTTTCACCCTTTTTTTTTTCCACCCCTTTTCTTGATCAAAGATGACAGGTTGATCTGTGTATGTAGGGACAAGCAGAGTTATAGCAGACCCGGGGGGGTTGTGTCGAGGGAGGGGGAGAAGTAAGTCGATGTTGAGGCTGTCGAGGGCTGCTGCTAGCAGCCAAGGGGACTGCAGGGCCGTCGCTTAGCCCGTACCAGCTCCATGTGTGGGCGTAGAAGCACCAGCTCCATGGCGGAGCTGTAGCATGCAAACGGCAGGAGGGCCCACAAAAGGCCACCACCAAAAGTAGCAACTGTCGAGGGCGCCACACATGCAGGATGCGTACGGGCACCAGCAACCCAATCAACAGAAGGGCATGCCACGTGCAGGGGGGTGCATTATGAGAAGTAGCAGCACCAGGATGTGCACCACGGGTACCAGCAACCAGCAACCAGGCGAGAAGGTGGACGGGGTGACGAAAGCGACAATGGGAGCATGGGATGGCGGGAAGAAACGATAGGATGGATGGCACGGCGAGAGAGGGAAGCTACGACCTACGACAAGAAGCTACGACGAAAGACGAAAGACGTGCTACGACCTACGACAGACGTAGAGAGAGACCTACGACGGACCAAAGAGAGAGAGAGAGACCTACGACGGACCAGAGAGAGAGAGAGAGAGAGAGAGAGAGAGAGAGAGAGAGAGAGAGAGAGAGAGAGAGAGAGATGCTTCTAACAAAGGACGATGGGCTTCTAAGGCAAACTAGAGCTAGCTTAGCAAGAGCTGAAACTCAAGTGTATCTTACATGAAGGGGAGATTGGTGTTAAAGAGGACATGATGTGGAGTGCCTTGGAGGACATGCTTCTTACAAGCTATGTTTAGGAGCATACCCAAGGAAATTTGAATAACATGTAGGAGGCTTCTTCAAAGATACGTTTCAGAGCCTCGGCAAGGCCACTAGGACAACATGCTAGAGGCTTCTTGCATGCTACTCTTGGGAGCACGGTGCAGGCTATTGGAACAACACACATGCACTGTATGCACTATCTTAAGAAAGCAACAACAATCTAGTCACCTCCTAGGGTAGGGTTAGTGCTAGAAAAATGAGCTTATTTTATCGAGGGTAGGGCTTCTTGGTGATGCATCCATGGTTCGAGTGAAATTAGAAAGGACCATGTAAGGTTTTGGAGTAGAGCCAGGTAGGGAGTGAATATAAAACACCTACACATTTTTCCATGGACATTATTACTATGTTTTTTATTTTTCAATTGATGTTTGTTTATTTCTTGTGCACATACTTATCAATCACACATGTGAGTGTTTTTGTGTCGGTTCTTTCTTACAGGACTTTACACATCCAGACAAATGTAGATAATATTCTTCTATCCTTCTAATGGTTTCATCTCTATGAAGCGTTCTTAATGCTTTGTCATGTGAGATAATGCCCCACTGTCAATGTACTAGGGATCTTAATATGTTTGATTAACTTGATAACTCCATTCTCTTTTTGAATTGCAATCAATGTCACGATACACTGCATCAGTCTTTTGCATATCCTCACTTACAAGAAACATATTATGAGGTTCATTGGCATAATGACTGTGACTTGAATGTCCACCATGATGATTTTCTCTTCCACGAAAATTTCCTTGATTGCTGTTAGATTGGCCTCCTTGGTCGTACTGCTTCTTGTGTCAATCTATTTCATAGCGTCCAAACTTATGACACTAGTTGCACTGAATGTTTCGCAAGTTAGTGGATGCATTCCCTCTTCCTTGAAATCTTTCTCTATTGAAATGATCTTCTCTTTGAATGCTGATGTTGATGCTACTACGAATGTTGATGTTGATGCTATTGCTGATCACTTTGATGCTGATTATAACCACTCCTCTTAGATGCTCTATCTCTGCCTCTTGATTATAACCACTCCTTCTAGTTTCTCTACCTCTGCCTCTGCCTATGCCTTTACCTCTGTCTAAAGCTGTGAATGCTTGATCATTAGAATGGCCTTTACGTGCTTGAATGGCTTGGGTCATGAGTTCTTCACCAAGTAACACTAACTGTAACTCTTTCAATGTTGGAAATTGCCATTGAATGGCAATACTTAGAACTACATTCTCGTATCCCTCTCCTAGTCCATTCAAGATGACTTGGAACCATTTCTACGGACTTCATGGTCTGTCCTGCTATTGCAAGTTGTGATCACTCTATCCATGGTTCAAGAGATTACCATTTTTACATGATAGTGGCATCTTTCTATAAAAAGGTTAGCTAGAGCTAAAAAACTCTCTCTCTCTCTCTCTCTCTCTCTGTGGAGATGTCATTACCTTATTACCCATGGATACACGAATATGAGCAGAATCGTTGACTAACTAAACCAAACATGCAATGAACTCTTCGTACACAAGATCACCCAACCTATGTCTAGACTCATGAGATGCCGCATGGGACATGATCCCACATAGTAGCAAATGACAAACGTCTTCAACAAAGAAAACTAGATGGGAGACGTCGGGGTCGAGACCTTAACTTTGAGCATGCAAGAGATTGGACACAGAACCAACCAGCGCCACCCCATCCCAAGATACCATCATTGCAACATCTCGACATCAAGCTACCTCACCACATCCACAAGTACATCATACAAAGAGGAGCAAAGGATGCCAGCAGCAGATCTCAGACATGTTCCAAAGACACCATGACTCTGGGAGTTTAATCAAGCCCACACACAGCTCATGTTACTCACGCAGGACACAAGACAATGACACATGACAGAAACTCTTCCAATACATGCAGTTTCTTTTCTGTAGTTCCTAGTTTTCCCGGAGGTGTGAATCATGATTAGACGCTTCTAGTTCCGTCCATGGGGGTATACTCTCATGATGATGGTCTCATAGGGCTTATCAGCCTTCTGCACTCATGATGATCGTCTCATACATTGTGGTAATAAATCTCTCTCTCTCCCTCTCTCTCTCTCTCACACACACACACACACACGTGACACATAAGGATACTTGATCAATACTCAGCTGGTATGTCCCAAGACAATCAAAATCATTTTCCATTATGAAGTTGCTAGTTGACGTCATTGGCTATTGATGCCTCAATGTTAGCCATACAGGTTTAATGGGAAGTTCGAACACCATCATAGCATTACCTACCTCATGAACAACTTCATTGAGAGAGGTGCTTAAGAAATACAACATTTGATTTCTCATGAACTTCCCTAAGATAAGGTCACAATGAATAGACAGAACATCTGAGTTCTATTTAATTAAGTATCAAAAGATGTGCTTATGAGAAGACAAAGAAACTGAGTTCTATCTAGCTAATACTGCATTCTCATGAACAAGTTCTGAAAGTCCCAAATTTACCAAGTGTCCCCATCAAGAAGCACAGTTTCTTCAGCAACATAGAGCAGTCAGCTTGTATATTTGGGCAGTACAAAACTAATCGACTCCAGTACCAGTTACATCAGTCACAAAAATCCATCTTGATGTCCGTAACATCCAGCAGCAAAATCTCAGCTTCACATGTGAGAAGAGAGCCAATACTGCATTGATACATCCATAGCATTCATCATAAAATTCTATATCCGACATGCTCACTGGTAATACAATTGCATGCATAGTAGAAAAGTATAATATTTAACTTGAATTCCTGGTCACCATAGACAAGTAATATATCTCCTATGCAAAAATGAGTGCATCTCTCACAGCTCCCAAGTATTTCTGGCAATATAAAAAAACATATAGCCAAAACAGGCCACAACAAGAAAAGCATATAGCCAAAGCAAGGCCACTGCAAGATAAGCATATAGCCAAAGAAAGGCCAGAGAAAAATAATATATTTCTGAAAATTTAGGCCCTACTGTAGACACTGGACCAGAGGGGTGTGCAAACCCAATGGGGTGCAAATCCAATGTACTGATAATCTACATCCTAGGGGAATGTGCCATGCTGAAACTAGTCTGGACTCTACATGTGATTCTTTGAAATTTATTGGCACAGAGGTACACATATGGTATCAAGGGACTTTAGTGGAGGAGATATGTTGACGCATGATAAGGGAAAAGTTAAGTGTTTAGCTTCGTAAAAGAAGGCGAGGTCTACTTTGGAGGTTGTGACCCTTTGAACATAGTGGTTCTATTTTTAGAAATGGCTGTGTTCTGTGCTGTTAATACCGACTCCAAACAAACAAATGTCCATAATTACTTGCTCACTGATTACATTCTTTTAGTAAAAGTTGAATTTCCATCACCAGATTAAGGTCCTTTTGTCTCTTCCATTCAATGTCTAAGGATGGGAAAATTAATTGCAATTCTGGGATGAATGCTGTATTAGAGAATTTGGGAATCTCCGAAGTCACACTTTCAAATAAGCGGTTAAGATTTGAGTATGTGACTCAATCTTAACCCCTTATTTGAAAGGACTTGGAGGATTCCACTTTCAAGTAGGGGCTAAGATTGGCCAGGTGGCCAAATCTTAACCATATTGGCGATTCCCAAGATATTTGAAAATTCCCAAATTTCCTGATATAGTGCTGATGGGTCAAAATAAGAGTCATAGGTGCTTTTCCCACTGGCACGACCACAAAATTTTATCATGAAATATTACATGCAATAGCTCTTCTCTTGCCTTCACAGCTTGTTGCTTCAATTAGTTACCACTTCAAGGGAGCATTTTATTCAAATCTTTCAACTGGGACTTCTGAGATGGATTGAGTTGTTCCATCCTAAAAGGAGAATGATAAGCTTGCTGCCTGCCTCAAGTCCCTGGATAGGCACTAACGTCAGTGGCACTGCCTAAACGGATAGGCACTAATGTCAGTGAGACGACAACAAATAGTGGATCCCGAATCTGGCCAACGCTTGTCACTAGACTCAATTGGAGAGGTGCTCCGTCGAGCTGCACACAGCTGAGAACCGATCCAATTGGTAGATACCAATCGACAAACCTTTCCTTCAACTGAAGACCAATGCATACAATCTAAGTGAACGCCTCACTTTCGCGACTTGTGAGACGCCCATCGTCACTATTTTGTCTTTTTCAACCATGGACCTTCGCCCTGATACCTATGCTGCCCTCCATGGAATCCTGTCGTCGTGACATGCAGTGTTGCGCCACGTCGTGCTAGCTCAACATAGGGGCGCCGGCCGTCGCAGTCCCGGTTGGTAGGTTAGTTTTAAACCGGTTAGAATTGGGTTGGGTTAAGTCAATAGATTGGGTTAGGTTAGGCTATTCAACTAGGGTTGGGTCACTCAAGATGGTTAGGTTTAGTTAGTTTGGGATCAGGTTAGGTTAAGTCAATGTCTTAATAGCCCTAATAGTCTTAGGTTAGTGCTGTACTAACAGTCCTAGGTGACCTAGGAAACCTCCCCCCCCCCCCCCCCCCAAAAAAAAAAAAAGAAAAGAAAAGAGAGTCAATTTTTCCAGCCTCTTTTTAGGGCCTTTCATAGCCCGTTTGGAGTCATTTACAGCTCTGTTTTGAAGCCTCTTCATTGATCTTGTTCTCGAGATTCTCCATCGGCATTTTTAGTGGTTCTACATACTATATCAGGTGCTCTTTACAACAAGTTTTGTTGTCTCTCTCTTTGAGTCAGCTTCACTTCTTTGCCTACATTTGTAGTCACTTGTTGGGACAGCCGTGTCTGTCAGATTGGGAAATTCTTTGCAAGGAAAGCCATACATTCCAGCTTCATCTCACAATTTATCATGGCACCCAAGCATGCCCCTCGTGAGTCACTTCATGATAGTGATGAGGCTGCTCGGCCTGAGCAATTGCCTTCCACAGTGGGTACATCCACTGGTGCCGCTGGTGGTACAGAGATTCCTACTACTCAGCCCCTCTCTCCTGCATCTCAGGATGCTCAGGCAGAGTTCCTGGAAGCATCATGCTCCAAGCTCCATGATACATTCCTTCAGTTGGGGCAGCAGATATCTTAGTGGAAAGGCCAACAGCTTGGCACATTATCTGACAAGGGCAAGCAGCCTATGCCCAGCATGGGGATCAATCGAACAGCTAGGTTTCATTCTCCGCACCACGTGGCGGTTTTATGGTGGAAGCCCGATGCTCAGCGAGATTTCAGCCCTTTAGTCAGCCTCAGTTTGAGCAGCTTGCTCCCCAGTATGGGGATTATCGAGGCATTGAGGACACATTCTCTGTAGTACCGACCCTGTTATCGGACTATGCCAAGCCATATAGATATCCTGATACAACGCTAGGAGGCAAGACTAATGCTGGAATTGATAAATCAGAAATAAAACAGCATTCAAGAGCCATTATGGACAGCAGAAAAAGAGCCACTTATGCTTCAGTGTGGGGAAAATTGGAATCCTAAACATAAGGATGCATGCAACATGTGGACCGTTGGTACAACTAAACTCAGTATTATCATTGAGTTATCTGATGATGAGTTGGTGGTGGATGCCTTTGATTCTCTAAATGCCTCTCATGATGAGCTAGAGGGAGCACATGAACCAGAGGAAGATCTAGATATTGGAACCAAGCACGATACACATTTTCCTTTCAATCCTGGTGGGGCTACTGATGCATTGATGAGTGTTCCTGACACGGTTGATATTCAGCCCACCCGTGGTAGATGAGGCTGTCTGCATAGAGCCTCTTATGTGAAGCACTACGTGGCCACGCCATTTCATGCACGGGATGACACAGATGGAAATGCTCCTGTGAGATTTATTGGGATGCCCATCCAGCAATATATGCTATCTCCCTTGATGTATTGAAGGGTGCTAAAAGTGCCGAGACTATCAGATTAAGGGGTGAGATCAAGGGTCGGACTGTTCACATGCTTGTGGACAACGGGAGCACTCATAGCTTCATCAATACCAAGACCTTGTAGTGGGTCAGGCTGATGCTACAGAGATTGACCACGGGCTGAGAGTGGAACTTGCAAATGGATAGCATATGGTCAGTGGACTGTGCTGTCAAGGTGCAAGGATCAGGCTCTCTTATGACTATGATTTTGCAGGAGATCTTTTTGCACTAGACATGGGTCCGATCGATGTTGTCTTGGGCTGTGACTAGATGAAATCTTTGGGAGAAATCAACATGGATCTAAATGCCTTGACACTTCGATTTGCGCACAGGGGTAAGCAAGTGGTGCTACAGGGCATGACAGCCACAAAAATGCAGGTCATTTCAGCAAGCCAATTGGCCAGAGAACTCAAAAAGAAGAGTGCCATCTATGCCCTAAAATTTTCCATAACTCATGAGGGGAGCATTCCTCAAGTGGAGGATGTGGATATGCAGCAGTTGCTCTCTGGGTTCGCATATATATTTGCTAATATGCGATCTTGATTTCCCCCCAAGAGGGATGTGGATCATGCTATTGTTCTGGAGCCTGGTAGTAAGCCCATAAACAAGGCCCCATACTGTCTTTCTAAAGTTGAGCAGGAGGAAGTGGCAGTATAGGTGTGAGACTTGCTCAAAAAGAACTTCTCCTTTTGCCTCCCCAGTGCTTCTAGTGAAGAAGAAAGATGGATCATACTGCATGTGCAATGATTATAGGGATCGTAACAAGGCCAATAGTTTCCAATTCCCCGGATTGATGACTTGTTGGATGAACTCAAGGGTGCTCATTTTTCACAAAAATAGAATCAAGGTGAAAGAAGGGGATGAGCACAAGATGGCTTTCCACACAGAATGGGGCTTGTATGAATTCAAGGTGTTTCCTTTTGGATTGACTAATGCACCGGCCACCTTCTAGGCGCCCATGAACAAGATATGGCAGCCACTTCTTTTCAGACTCGTGCTGGTTTTCTTTCACGATATCCTCATTTATAGCAAGGATAGGCAGGAACACATTAAACATGTGAAGTAGGTGCTGAAATTCCAAGGATGCATCAGCTTTATGCAAAGGCCAGCAAATGCACTTTTATGGTAGAGGAGGTTAAGTACCTGGGGCATATTGTGAGTAAACATGGCATGCGGGTGGATCCCGCAAAGGTGAAATGCAGTAAAGATTGGCCACAGCAACAAAACCCCACCCAATTGAAAGGATTTTCAGGTCTTGCTTCCTTCTACAAGCGCTTTATTCGCAAATTTGCCAAGAGGGCAGCTCCTCTTACGGACCTCTTGCAGAAGGATGCTTTTATGTGGTCAAAGGAAGCACAACGCAGTGTCGAAATCTGGAATTTGCTCTCACTCATGCACCTATCTTGGTATGCCCTTATTTTCACGTCCTTTCATTGTGGAGGTGGATGCTGGTGGCAAAGGATTGGGGGCTGTTCTAAGGCAGGAACACGGGGTAATAGCCTTTGAAAGCAGGAAGTTTGATGCCGAGGAACTCAATTATCATGTTTATGATCAGGAGATGTTGGCTATCTTGCATGTTTTCAAGAAATGGCCCCGTAGGTGAAAACAGATCGTAGGACACTCAAATTCTTCCTCACTCAGCCAAATTTGTCATATAAGCAAAAGAGGTGGTTGGCTGAAGTTCAATCCTATGATTTTGACATTGAGTACTTATATAAAAGGGAAGGAAAATGTGGTTGCAGATGCCTTGTTCAGGATGTGGGCTTGCCATTTGTCCGCTATCTCTACCATATATTAGGAATGGATTCATGGCATTCAGGAAGAGTATATGCAGAATTCTAAGGCAGATCCCATATTCTCAAATTTGCAGCAACCTTCTAGCCAAGGTCATCCGGATTCAGATTGCATAAAGGGCTGTTGTGGTGCAAGGACATGATTTATTTAGTGCCAGACTCAAAATATAGATAGCTGGTTTTGCAAGAAATGCACTCCTCTCCCATGGTTGGACATGTGGGTCTCACTAAGACATATGAGAATCAAATAGAGCTTTATCTAGGAAGGCATGTGGTGGGATGTGGTTAGATATGTGGCTGAATGCTTGCCTCGCCAACATAATAAAGTGGACAGCAAATTACCCGCGGATCTCTTGCAGCCATTACCCATTCCATAAGGCAAATGGACACACATAGCCATGGATTTCATCACATGATTGCCTTCTACAGAGTGGGGATGGGACAACATCTTTGTTGTGATGGATAGAATGACAAAACAGGCCCATTTCATACCCACGAAGACCGGGTATTCAGCATCACAAGTTGCTTGGCAATTCATTGAGCATGTATTTAAGCATCATGGTTTTCCTTAGAAATTATCAGCGACAAAGATGCAAAATTTGTGAGTCACTTTTGGCAAGTACCATCTTGAGACTAATGGCCAGTTGGAAAGGGTGAACAAATTGGTGGAGGAATACTTGAGGCACTTTTGTCATGATACTCAAAAGTCTTGGGATAAGTGGCTGGCACTTGATGAATTTTGCTGCAACAGTACCAACCATCTCTCTATTGGCATGAGCCCATTTGAGGCAATGTATAGATGCAAGGTGGGAATGCCCTCTTCAGTTGCAGACAAGGCTGTGAAAAATCAGCAAGCACATAATGACTTGGGGAACATGGATGCCCTTCTACAGTTGACTAAAAAGAATATGTAGGATGCCCAAGCCAAGCAGAAGAAGTATGCGGATGAACGTAGGAGATATTTGTCTTTCAAAGAGGGAGACTATGTGCATTTGCGTCTCCATAAGAACCGTTATGCCTTGCCGAAAGGTAATACCAACACGAAGCTTGCTCTGGTATTACGGTCCTTACAAGATCATCTGCAAGATCGGAGAGGTAGCGTATCAATTGGAGCTACCCCCTACCTCCAAGATCCATGATGGTTTCCATGTGTCTTTGTTGAAGCCACATGTGGGACAGCATGTGCATGTTCTCCCAGAGTTGCCACCTATGGATAAAGAGGGTATGTCCCTGAGTGTATCGTGGGCTTCAAAGATCATGTACTCCCCAAAATAGGGTATACATAGAGTACCTTATCAAATGGAAGGGACTCCCTGAGGATGAGCAGTCATGGCAGCCTGAGAAAAGTGTCCAGGACTACCCCTATCTCCTCACGGATTGATCATCATCTTGCTGTCTTGCAACAGCCAGTACATGAATTTTGGGGCAAAATTCTATGGGAAGTGACGGCTGTAATGAAGGGGGGAAAAGAGCTAAATTAGTAGTACTTCTAAGGGGGAGTTAGTGAGAAATATGGGAGGGACTATATAAGTCCACCACCACCACTCATTGTAGCACTTTTGATGCGACATCTAATCCTATCTACTCCATCCTTCCTCCTACCTGCTGCCTACACTTCCTCTCCCAATCTCTCTCTATCTCTCTCTCTCTTCCCCTCACCCTTCTCTCTCTCTTCCTCTTCCTGTCCCTCTACCCCTTTTTCCTCACTTCTCACTCCTCCTCCCTCCTCTCTCTAATTCTATCCCCTTCCTCCAATCTGCCCCTGCCTCCTTCATTGCAAATCTTGACTTGGAGTCTTCAGAGAAGTTATAAAGGACTTCAAGAGCTATATTTTTGCTCTTTACATTTCCTCGATCCCAAATTTCTATCAAAAGTTATAGCTCTTGCAAAATCTAGCGAAATTTGAGTCAGTGACGGAATTCGGGTCTTCTGCGTGTTGATTCGTTTTCTCCAACGCGCATGTTTCCAGGATTGTACCAATATCCACATCATAGTAAATCTACTCTAGATATTGCTTTGGCATTTGACTAAGATTACTATTTTTCTTTTCCGTTTAGGTATTTTACAAATACCTTAGAGCAACAAGAAGCAAAGTACCGTAAAAGTTTCTTACGTACAAAGTGATGTCAAATTGATGGTGAAAACCTAAGGACCTAGGTTAAACCACAAATGAAGTTATATCATTATTAGCGCTTATATATTTTTTGGGGGTCCCATGAGGTGGCGTACCCCACTACCCCAAGGCTCACATGCATCTGCCATGATGAAAAGGATAGGCACCACATTGTATCATTCTATTGGTCAATCCTAGGTGGCTTTGCCACATGCCACACAAACATGCACTCAACACTCCACACAATCTATTCTTTGAAAAAACACTCCACACACTCTAGAGCACTGTGTTAGTGCCACATAAGAGAAGAAATTGCTAATTAGATGATAGTATTTCACCCATGCATATGTGTTAATATTAATTGGGCTCACTCTACGATATTGTGAGCTCACATGGGAGGGAGCGTAAGCCCTAGCTTTAGTGTAGAACCACAATGTGGCTTCTCTTCAAACTTCCCAACCTCCTCAGTTATGGTTTGATACGTATAGTGGATTCTTTGTGTTGGCATCTTACGGTGCACTCCCACTTAATGCTCCATTTCCAGAGGAGAAAAATCAAGCAAGAAGGAAAAGAGTTCCCACGCTCCAATGCCCATGTTGCGCTTTGACTATAGCTTTCAAAGAACTGGAACATTTTGGGAGAGTTGGATGCTTGAATGATAACATTTTAGAAAAGAGAATGTGGACCTACTATCATATGACACATCATTAACACGTCATCATATAACATAGAAATATACTACTATATGAAGAGGATCTCTTGAAGAGGTAAAAGTTGAAAAAATGGAAGAGACCAGGAGATAGGGATATGAGAACGGAGAGAGGAAGAGGTGAGAGCAAGAGAGCAAGAGAGCAACACACAGTTGAATAGAAAAAGATAAGAAAGCTTACAAGATTGGGGGTTTTGTCTTAGTGACAAAATCTAACTAACCCACTAACTGTTGTTGGGGGAGAAAACCTCTAAATGAGGGAAAAGTTCCCCTAACCCACTTATTAGTCATACATTGGTCACTGCCATGAATTATGGCTATAATTCCAACACCCCCCTGTAGTGCCAATGTAATGATGTATAAGGAAATGATAAATCACCAAAAGGAGATAAGTTCAGGCAACTACGAAATGTCTCAAACTTCTCACGAGGAAGTGCTTTGGTGAATATGTCTGCAACATTGTCATGTGTGGACACATAGATCATACTGATCTCCCCTACATGCAACTTCTCTCTGACTTACTGATAGTGAACCTCAATGTGCTTCGAGCCACTCTGACTATTAGTGAGAATTGGAGAAGGACCCTCTAATGAGAGATGAAGTTCAGCAAACAAACGGCGCAGCCAAACACACTCAACTGTTGCTGTGAAAGCTGCCCTCTACTCAGCTTCACATGAGGAGGTAGCCACAGTAGTTTGTTTCTTGCTCAACCAAGAAATGCAAGCATGACCCAAAAAGAAACAATTGCCACTTGTGGAATGCCTTGTATCATAATCTCCAGCCCAATCGGAGTCACTGTAAGCACGCATTTGCAAGTCACCCCCCCTGAAAAACTAGTGGCTCGCAAGTAACAGAAAATATGTTTTACAGCACTTGTGAAACTGCAAATTGAATGTCAGGCCGAGTATTGCACAAGTAAATGAGGCATCCAGTAGTCTAGCTGTAAAGTGTGACATCAACCGGTTCACCTCCACCATACGTGGTAAACTTCAACCTTGGCTCCATGGGAGTGGCCGTAGGCTTGCAATCTTGCATCTTGAACCAATCCAAAAGCTTCTGCACATACTTGGATTGAGACATAACGATGCCGCGACTTTCTTGTATGAATTGGATCCCCAAATAAAAATCAAGCATGCCCAAATCTGACATGTCAGCCTTGAAATCTATAATTTTTCCTTCATTGGATCCTAGGAGCAGCAGATCATCTACATAAAGAATGATGACCAAAATATCCCCCCCATCCTTCTTGATGTAGAGGGTACTCTTAGTTGGACTAATATTGAGACCCTTGCTGGTCAGAAATGCATCAATCTTCGAGTACCAAGCACGTGGAGCCTGCTTGCAAACTTTATGTGCATCACTTAATACCTCAAATCCTGGAGGTTGCTTTACATAAAGCTCTTCCAACAAGTCTCCATTAAGAAATGCTGTTTTTATATCCAACTGATGTACATTCCAATAAAAATGTTCAACCATGGCTATGACTGATCTGATGGTAGTCATCTTGGAAGTAGAAGCAAATGTCTCCTCATAATCAATGCCATTTTTTTGAGCATAGCCTTTGGAAACCGGCCTTGCCTTGTACCTGTCAATTGACCCATCTGGCTTTCTCTTTACTTTGAAAACCCATTTGGTACCTATGGCATGCTTCTCTGGTGGCAAATCCACGAGATTCTAGGTTTGATTTTTATCAATGGACTGCAACTCATCCTGCATGGTATCCAATGCACATTATCCTTAGCCTCTTCAAAGCAATCACGCTCTTCTTCATCCAAAAGTGTCACGGGCGCTAAATACTTCAATGTGCTACGAGACTCTGATAAATTTGGCTTTAAAAGTCCAAGTGTGGGCTTAATAATGTGAATTTAAATGTGGCATGGTACCTAGCACATAAGTGTAATTCATCCCTAGGCCCAAAGGCATTCAAAGGAATTAAAGAGTGGTTTGATGGAAATGATGACATGGCAGGGTCACATTGCCATGTGGCAACTTCAGTGGCCACTCTAGAGGGCTAGGTAGTTTGGCCTCTCCCAAAACCACTCTAGGCTACTCTAGAGCATTCAGGAGGTGGTTTTTGACTTTTCTAGATGGGTTTGGTTATTTCTAGTGTCTTTGAGTCTTCTCTTCCAAGAACATGAATTTCTTCATGCTTTTGCAACCCTCACACTGCTGAGTGACCAATTTTGCCATAGCTCCTCACCCGCTTGGATTCTGCGATCTCTGTTTGTCCCAATGGCTTTCCCTCTACCTCCCCTACGCACTAATACCGTTTTCTTCTTAAAAGATGATTTGTAGATTTGATTGCTCCGAGCACTTTTCCTGTTGGTCGACTTTTTTGAGCATCACTGTTTGGCATCTTTCTGCTCCCTCAGCCTCCTCGACCCTTCCTCTTGCTGGGCGCCTACTTTTTGCTGCATTGAAGCATTCCTTCTTGCTGGTCGACTGGTTTTTCTCAGTTTTGGGGCACTTTCTGTCAATGAAATTCTCCCAAAAGCTGCTCAACGCATTTTTCTCTGAAGCATGCTTCATTTGAGCCCAAGATCTACAACTTCTTCGTGACAGAAGTGTTCCAATTTGGCTTTTTCGACTGAATTCTTGATGGTCAACTCTTGTGAATGCTCCCTCTTCATGTATTTGCACTTCTCTCTGGCTGAGAATGCAAATGGAAATTGGCTACATCATCCTTTTCATGTTTGAAGATTTGGTTCAAGCTTTCAGTGCTTGGTGAGTGGTATTTTCGTTATTGCAATCTCTTTCTATTGCAATCTTTTGGCTGGCCTCGTGTGCAGCCCTTTCTTTGGCTCACAGGGTATTGGCAGTGTCACAATGGTCACTTTGTGATTGGATACTGTGCTGGTTTTTCTCTCTTGATGCTTTGGTGAGCACTATTGGTTGCCTATGGATGCCACTCAGTGAGTGCAGCTGGGGTGCATAGTGTTTATGCATCTGGACAGCTTTTGGAATGCACTTAGAGACAAGAATGGCTTTGGTATATGCCTATGGAATAAGTGCACATATGTGATGGTATTGGATGTCTGAAGCCTTGTGAAGGCTTAGTGAATCAGACTACGGCTTCAGTGTTGCAGGAAGATCTCCCAGATGCAACTTGTTAAAAATTCACTATGAAATATAAAGAAATACCGAAAGTGGCGCAATAGGATTTGGGGCCAATCGTGTGCACTTGTGTATGCTTTGCTGAGTAGGGGCATTCTAGCGTCCATCAATTTCAGTTATTTCTTTTATTATCAAATGGGTGAATGTTTTACAATGGTGATACAATGGATAATGGCTGTAATAAATGCTATGTGAGCGATAATTAAGTGCAAAAGTAGTCTAAATATTTGTTTCACTGCCCTCTGAGTGTTTGGAGGCCGGTTACAATGGTTCCATTGCCGGGACCCACACACTCTTCCTCAAGAGGTGGGCCTTGGTAGCTTGGTGAAAAGATATCGTTTGCTGCACTTTTTGACAGCTGAATAGTACAGCCACTATAATGGTGAACATTCATAAACAAGAGAGCTCCATAACTCCTCAAAGAAGAAGGCATGCACTCCTTGAAGAACAAGCCAATGTACAGTCACATGGAGTACATCAAATGCCTACTGAGCAGGCCACACATGAAGCTACACCTCAGCTCAACACTGTTAGCAGTTCTAGTAGTGATTCAAAGGATGCTACAATGCTGAATACACAACTTGCAAGTGTGATTACTGCTTTGAATCAATTGGCTCATAACTTGGCTCATGTAGTTCAAAGTAATGCCAAGAAGAAGAAATCGAAGAAGCATAAGCATGGAAAGAGTGAGCACACTCATGCATCGGCTTCTCATAGTGGATAGCCGTCAAGAATGCCCTTTTCCAAAAGGTCCTTCACCTGGCTCATGATTTCTCCTTGCTGAGCCGCACTCACCCTGTAAGGTGTCCTATTTGGTGGACTACTGCCTGGCACTATATCAATTGCATGATCCTCAGGCCTCTCAAGTGGAAGTTCACCTGGCAACGAGTCAGAAAAACATTCTCTAAACTGATTTAGGAAACCTGTCCGCTCTTTATCAAGCTTAGAGAATACAAATTGTGGATCATCAGACCTAGCATCATTTGTACGCAAAACTATGATGTTTCATTGCTGAGCATATAGCTGAAGAAAATACAAGAGGGACTGACTCTCCCTTTAGTTTGGCATCCAAAACATGCTTCTTCCCTCTATGCTCCAGGGAGATCTTCCGATTATATGTGTCCACCAAAGCATGTGACACCTTGACAGATACAGCAAGGTCGAAGTTGGATAGGTGGCTCATAGAATGGTTGCATTCTCAATAAGTTGAGACATGTTGGTCATACCAAACATACCTGTAGGAGCTCCAAAGATTCATGTCCTTCCACTTTGCATTCCTGGCTGCATGCCAATATTGCCATACATCATGTTGGGTATTGCGGGCTGCATTTCCCCAAATACATTGCCTTGCATCCCTTGCTGTAAACCAACAGGGTAATTTCCAAGGATCCCTTGACCATCATTAACTTGACCAGCCATTGCTTGAAATACTGAACCCCCACCGAAATACCTTGGATGCATAAAGGGTTGGGAAGGAGCTTGCTGCCCTTGATTTAGATTCTGAAAATCAGCCCCTTGGCCATGCATAACCATACCAGGACCTTGAAAGGGCTGCTGCCCTGCAACTCCCTATACATTTGGCATTACTGGAGGCTGTCCATCCAATGGATTCAATCCAAATGGCTGTTTTTGAACCCAAGTAGGCTCCCCTGAATGAGATTTCTTCTTTCTCTCCTTGGTCCTCAAAGGAGTCTACATAAACAGGAACCTTGGGTCCTGCATGAGCTCCATGAGTGCTCCCACCGCGCTCACTTACTGTGTCTTAAAGATAGCATCGGCTTCCTCTGATCCTCATCCTCTTTTGACCCTTTTGACTGAGAGGCACTCACACCAAAAGCATTCACCTCTTGATGTGCCTCAACATTTTGGTCATCCTGGGAGGCTCCCTCATGCATGGATTGCTCTTCTTGCTCATCTTGGGAGGACTGCCCTTCCATATCCCAATCATTATTTGTCAAAGACATATTTGCTGATTTTCTTCTCGCTGTAATTGAATTACAGCAAACAACACTTCACCCGAGACAATCACATGCTCACCTCCTTAAGAAAGATGGTAATGTCCCGGCAACAGAACCATGAAACCAACCTCAAGGCTAACAAGAGGGTGGTAGAACACTAACCAAACAAAAGCCTTCACAATAAAATACTCAGCAAACACTCCACATACAGAAAGGGGGAGCTAGAGCACTCCTGCTCAAACACAAAGACACAGACTCGCCCGAAAGCCTTGGCGCCCCTGTCGGTATTTCTTTATTAATTGAAGAGTGCCACAAAGAGATTACACAGTGAGTACCAACTCACACGCATTCAATGCTTTTCTCTAACTCCAAGGCATTAGTATCACAACACATTAGCCCTGTGGGGCTCTACTATCACAACCATGTGACCATAGGCATCCATACTCAGTGCAAACACCTGCATTTCACCTGAGAGCGCCTTCCAGCAGCCCAAAGAAGGCCACACGCTCTCCAGACAATCAAAAGTGTCCACTGACTCACTGGAATGCCCAAACAAAGGGTGAAAGCATCATTGAACTGCCCACGGAGATCAGAAACTCGAACAACCTTTGAAAGCATTCATTGTATCCCGTCCTGCCAAGCAAGTCTCTTCAAAAACACATCCCAATGCTCATGGGCAATCACTAGAAGGAATGAGTACAATGAAGACACCCACCCAACAGCTCAACCAAGCTCATTCATGAGCTATTTGCACACCTTCATGGACTCGATACCTGCCTGTCAAGCTGAAAGGCACTCCCACTCAGCCACTTTGGCAACAGCCCATACTCAAAGGCAAATAAGAGGCTGTCGTACAGCCCATTCCATTTGCAGCCCACAAACAGGCCAAGGTACCTTGCCTGTGCTCTTGCTCTTGAGAGAGACCCATAGTCAACTACTTGAGACTAGACCAACTCCCAGCGCACCCACGTGAGCAAGCCTTTGTGATCGACCGACGTGAATATGCAGCCCTTGCCTCATCCGTACGTCAAATGAATCCCAGCCTGCACGCAATATGTTCAAAATCCGTACGCAGCCCACAACTAGACCGTACCATAAATAATGAGCAGACTGTATGTAGTCAATGAACTGACCGTACGTAGTCCTCAGCATCCGTACGGGATCTTTGCAACAGTCCATAGGCAGTCCGTAAATGATCCGTACCTAGCAACGACGCCCTCCATACACAATCCCCTGCATCAGCCCGTACAAAGCCCATTTGCAGCCCGTACGGCTCTTTCCAACCCTCAGCCCACGCACGTTGCCCGATGCAAGGCTACCCTTATGCATCTTCCGTACGACCATTAGCATACGTCCCCCCGTGCAGTGTTTCTCCAAGCCTGAGTGCTCCCGTACCACCGATCTCCCTTCTTCCTTTTGCTCTCCCAGCCTTACATGCGCCTGTGCCGTTTCTCTTCCTGAGACCTTCTCAAGCCTTCCTTTCCAAAGAGGGCCTGCATGGGCTTGCCACGTGGCAGCCCATGCCTTGGGTTGCCCCCAAGGGCTTCATTTGCCGCCAGGCCCCCCCCTCTAGTGGGACCTCTTTAAAGGCCAACCAATGACCAACTTGAAGCCTAAGGTTTTTGGCCCCCTGTTTGACCCTAAACCTTTCAGTTGCCCCCAAGGCAGAATTGCCTAGGAAAAAACTTGCACACCCACATCTTGTGACCTCGCCATTTGATTACTGAGGTCGAGGCCAGATGTGAGCATCAAACTCATGCCCTCGTTACACCTAGCTATATCTTCACTGTACTGGTATACTACAGTTGCGGCTCTCTTGTATACTTTTTGATGATATATTTCATGCTCACTCTTGTGTTTTGGGGCAACAAACTGCAGTTTGCTATTTCAAGAGGGGGTTATGTCAGGGGGGTGTGAAATTCTAAGTACTTCAATGTGCTACGAAACTGACAAATTTGGCTTTAAAAGTCCAAGTGTGGGCTTAATAATGTGAATTTAAATGTGGCATGGTACCTAGCACGTAAGTGTAACTAACCCCTAGGCCCAAAGGCATTCAAAGGAATTAAAGAGTGGTTTGATGGAAATGATGACACGGCAGGGTCACCCTGCCATGTGATTACTTCAGTGGCCACTCTAGAGAGCCAGGTGGTTTGGCCTCTTCCAAAACCACTCTAGGCCACTCTAGAGCATTCAAGAAGTGGTTTTTGACTTTTCTAGATGGGTTTGGTTATTTTAGTGTTTTTGAGGCTTTGCTTCCAAGAAAAGGAATTTCTTCATGCTTTTGCAACCCTCACACTTCTGAGTGACCAATTTTGCCATAGCTCCTTACCTGCTTGGATTCAGCGATCTCTGTTTGTCCCAATGGCTTCCCTCTGCCTCCCCTACGCACTGATACCCTTTTCTTGAAAGGGGATTTGTAGATTTGACTGCTCCGAACACCTTTCCTGCTGGTCGACTTTTTTGAGCAGCAATTTTTGGCATCTTTCCGCTCCCTTAGCCTCCTGGATCCTTCCTCTTGCTAGGCGCCTACTTTTTGCTGCATTTGGAGCATTCCTTCTTGCTGGTCAGCTGCTTTTCCAGTTTTGGGGCACTTTCCGGCGATGAAATTCTCCCAAAAGCTGCTCAACGCATTCTTCTCTCAAGCATGCATTCTTCATTTGAGTCCAAGATCTCCAACTTCTTTGCGACACAAGTGTTCCAATTTGGGTTTTTCGACTGAATTCTTGATGGTCGACTCTTGTGAATGCTCCCTCTTCATGTATTTGCACTTCTCTCTGGCTGAGAATGCAAATGGAAATTGGCTACAACATCCTTTTCATGTTTGAAGATTTGGTTCAAGCTTTAAGTGCTTGGTGAGTGGTATTTTGGTTATTGCAATCTCTTTCTATTGGAATCTTTTGGCTGGCCTCGTGTGAAGCCCTTTCTTTGGCTCAAAGGTACCTTGGTAGTGTCACAATGGTTACTCTGTGATTGGGCTGGTTTTTCTCTCTTGAGGTTTTGGTAAGCACTATTGGTTGCCTATGGATGCTACTCAGTGAGTGTAGCTGGGGTGCAGAGTGTTTATGCATCTTGGCAGTTATTGAAATGCACTCATAGACAAGAATGCCTTTGGTATATGCCTATGGATTAAGTGCACGTATGTGATGGTATTGCATGTCTGAAGCCTTGTGAAGGTTTAGTGAATCAAACTGCGGTTTCAGTGTTGCAGGGAAGGTCTCCCAGATGCACCTTGTAAAAGATTCACTATGAAATATAAAGAAATACCGAAAGGGGTGCCACAAGATTTGGGGCCAATTGTGTGCACGTGTGTATGCTTTGCTGAGTAGGGGCATTCCAACCTCCATCAATTTCAGCTATTTCTTTTATTATCAAATGGGTGAATGTTTTACAATGGTGATGCAATGGATAATGGCAGTAATAAATGCTATGTGAGCTATAATTAAGTGCAAAAGTGGTCTAAAGATTGGTTTCACTGCCCTCTGAGTGTTTGGAGGCCGGTTACAAGAAGTGTACCTATAAAGATTAAATCAACAAAATTCCCATGTTCATGTCTTGTGGCATTGCGAGTTCTGCCAGGCAAAGGGCATGAAGCTTACTCTCCTTGAGAGTTTGGAGAAGCCAATGTGGAACTGATTTTGCTGTTTGTATTACTGTCCTTTCCTGCCTAACTGCATCTTCCATTGCTT
Source organism: Dipteris shenzhenensis (assembly GCF_047967505.1). Lineage (NCBI taxonomy): Eukaryota > Viridiplantae > Streptophyta > Polypodiopsida > Gleicheniales > Dipteridaceae > Dipteris > Dipteris shenzhenensis. The sequence goes on from NC_141607.1 coordinate 6,800,223, forward strand.
GTGGAGGAACGAAATCAGCTTAGGGCTGAATCAGGACATGTGGAACAACGGGGACTTGCTGTAAATCCTGATTTTCAGCATGCATATCAGCTCCAAAACCCAAAGCAATTCGTATCAGCCCTTTAGAAACATCATTTGAATGGGCATATTAAATTCAGCATGTGTATTTGCTGAATTTTCATAAAAGATCACATCTCTACTAACAAAGATCTTGCGAGGAACAAGATCATAGAGACGTTATCCTTTACTTTGCGTGCTATACCCAACAAAAATGCATTTGAGTGCCTTGTCTTCCAGCTTATGATGAAACTCTTTGTGCACATGGGCATATGAAACACAACCAAAAACACGGAAATGATTCACTGAAGATTCTTTCCATACCAAGCTTCATATGGTGTCATAGTTTTCAAAGCCTTCGTGGGAACACGATTCAAGACATAATTGGCACACATGAGACCTTCAAGCCAAATTTTGTGAGGTAATATCTTGCTCATAAGTATGCCTCTATCCATCTCCATAAGAGTGCGATTTTTCCTCTTAGCGGAAGGATTCTACAGAGGAGTAAGCCTGACGGTAAGCTGATGATGAATGCCCTTTTCCAGCAAATAAACCTTAAATGCATGAGAAATATACTCCACCCCTCTATCTGTGCGAAGTGTCTATACCTTGAGCCCTGACTCATTTTCAACTTTGGCAACAAAATGTCAAAAATTGAGAAACACGTCAGATTTTGCCTTCAAACCATACACCCAAGTGTATCTTGAATAGTCATCAATAAATGTGACAATATAAGTAATCACCCAAGGCAGGAGTCCTCATGGGACCACAGGCATCACTGTGAATGAGCTGCAATTTGCGGACACCATATTTCTTGAAGGGAAACTTATCACATGTATGAGGCGGGGGTGACTCCAAAGGAGGTAAAGCATCAACCATTTAAAACTTTTGAAGTGTCATCAAACTGCCAAAATTCATATGCTCATATTTAGCATGCCATAACTCCGCATTCTGCATAGCAACAGTGGGAGTAGAAACTGCAAGTGCATGATTTGGTCTTTTCTCTGAAAAAGACCACGAAACAATGTGCCAAATAGTCTCAAGGCATAATCATCTTCTCTCTCTCAAACTGCACACTTGTCATCTTCAAAGACAACTTGAAATCCTCTTTTATTGAGAGAGGACATTGAGAGAAAATTTTTCTTGATTCCAAGACATAAAGCACATCATAAATTCTGAAATTTGTGCCATCTGTGTCTGTAAGCACAATCTCACCGATAATAGAAATGAATAAGGATAATCATTTGCACAAGACACCCTTTTGCCAGCGCGTGGTGGATGCAGAGAATCAAACAAACACTTCCGGGAGTGATATGTTTGGTGGCACCACTATCAAAATACCAATTATCCAATGTCTCACTGACATTGAAAGTGCATGCATCCTTAGAAGGGTCATAACTGCAAGTTAAAAAAGCATAATCCTCCTCCTCAACACTACTATCATGACTGCAAGTCAAGAAAGCATATTCCTCTTCCACCAAATTGGCTGTAGCATCACCTTCATGTGCATGAGAGGCTGATGCATCCAAGACAACCATACCAGAATCTTTCTTCTTTCCTTGGCAAGCCTTTTCTTGCATTCATCAATGTAATGACTTGGCTTTTTGCAGTAATGAAATCTCCCCTTTTTCTTGGGCTTCTCTGCATCACTCTTAGCCTATCAGCCTTAGACTGATTTGCAGGCTGATTTGTATGCTGCTTCCCTTTTGCCCTTGGCTTGAACTTGGAAAACATGGCATGTTCACCTTCATGTGTGGCCATATTTTTCCGTGTATCAACTAATGAAAGGTGAGAGGGTTGCCACCGCTCCTCAAAGACAAGTTAATGAGGTGTGAAAACCAAGAAAGACTCGGGAAGAGAATTCAAAGTGGTAGTAACCATCTCTGAATCTGGAATGATCTCATCAATTCAACAATTGCTCTCGCAAATCTTGAAGTTTGGTGAGGTGCTTAGACATAGAGTCACCCTCATCCATATGAGTATGAGTCAACTCTCTCTTCAAGAATGAAACTCTTGCATCCTTGCGGGCTGCAAACATCCTCTCAAGAATATCCCAAGCTGCCTTAGAGGTCCTGCATGACCGAATATGCGGAATAATCAACCTCTTAACAGAAAGAGAAATCACAAATAGTGCTTGTGCATCACGAGAATCCGATCTCTTCTGCTCTTGTGTGGGAGCAACAACTGCAGCCACTTCACCTAGTGCTTGTCCTCTGTAAAGGTCTTTCTTCTTACTCGTCGTTGCTCACAAGATAAATCTCTCCTCGTCGCTGTTAATTATCACGGGCGATGGCTTTTGAATTATTCCTCCCAGCCAACTCTCAGGGATCGTCCATGCATGCATTTTTCGTATATGCTCTTCGTTATTTTCATTATCCTTATCCCTGAGACCCACAATTCCCTAGATAGTTCCTGGCCACATGTCTTCATTTTAGGCCCCTTCTTAGATGCATCCTTTTTACCCCTCTCTTGGAGTTCATTTAAAAATATCCATAGCCTGGCGGATATTAGCTCTCGCAAGTGCTAGCATCTCCCGCATCTGAACTACAAAGTTCGCGGCACTAGGCACTTTTTGAGGTACTCCAACTATAGTCGGATTGGCTGGTCTATAACCATAGTTCAGCTCAAACGGACTGAACCCGGTAGATGAATGTTTCCTATCATTGTAGGCAAACTCCAACAATGGCAACCACTTGTCCCATGTATGTTGCCTCAATGACACATATGCCCTCAGCATATCCTCTAAAGTCTGGTTGACTCTCTCCGTCTGACCATCCGTCTCAGGATGATCCCCACTACTCATTCCCAACTCAGTCCTTAGTGTCTCAAATACCGCTGTCCAAAAATGACCGGTAAATCTAACATCTCTGTCTGACACTATGGATCTAGGCAATCCATGCAGACGAAATATATGTCTAATGAACAAATCCGCCACTTGCGGGGCACTAACAGACTCTCTAGTCGGAATGAAGTGAGCCATCTTGGTTAGACGATCAACCACCACAAGGATAGAATTATACCCTCCTTGTGTTGCAGGTAGCCCTACAATAAAGTCCATGGAAATGCTCTCCCACTTACTTAGTGGTATTTCCAAGGACTGTAAAAGTCCGGGTGGCTTCACCCGCTCGGCCTTACTTACTTGACACGAGAAACATCGTGTAACATACTCATGAATATGCTTTTTCATCTTTGGCCAAAAGAAATCTCGCTTCACGAGATCATATGTCTTCTCGACACCTGGATGTCCCGCACACGGGCTATCATGGCATTGTCGAATGACTCTCTGCCTGAGATCATTCTGACCAGGTACTACAACCTTGCCATTTCTAACTAGCATACCATCCCTTATGGCATATCTTGCATAAGTTTGGCCTTTTCTGGATGCCACTTCATCCATTTCATTTTCCCCGGGTTTTAACACATGAGCCTTAGGCCATAAGCTCTGGACAAACTCGTCCACCTTTTGAGTTTCTCTAATCTCGGTCATTAGAGCACTCTCTAATACCGTGAAACTCAGGTTGTGTATAATGCGAGACAACGCATCAGCAACCTTATTGTCTTTTCCTCTTCGGTACCGAATCGTTAGATTAAACTCCTGCATGAGCTCTGCCCACCTAGCTTGGCGGCCCCTCAAGTCAGGTTGTTTACAAAAATGTTTCAGAGTATCATGATCTACATCCACATAAAACTCTGAACCATACAGATAATGCCTCCATGTTTTCAAAGCATGGATAACAGCATACAACTCCAATTCATGAGTTGGCCAATTCCTTTGAGAGGGAGAAAGCTTCTTGCTTTCAAAGGCTACTGGCCTTCCCTCTTGAAGGAGGACTGCTCCTACCGCAATGCCACTTGCATCAGTTTCTAGGAACAACGGTTTCTGGGGATCAACTATTTTTAACACCGGTCCTGAGACCACAGCTTGTTTTATGGTGTTAAAACTTTCCTGTTGATTCTGTCCCCAAATAAAAGGTACTTTATCTGAGGTCAGATCAGTCAATGGCGATACTATTCCGGAATATCCTTTGATATGCCTTCTATAAAACTGGACAAATCCCAAGAATGATCACAACGCGGTCAGACTCTGAGGGATTGGCCAAGTTAGTATCGCAGCCACCTTCTTCGGATCCATTTCTACCCCCTGTGGAGTAATTATGAACCCCAAATACTCAAGCCTAACCATACACAGTATAGTTTTCTTTTTATTCACGTAAAGACTGGCTTTCCTCAAAGTACTGAACACTATCCTTAAGTGTTCATGATGTTCAGTAACACTTTTACTGAATATTAGGATATCGTCAATAAAATGTACTACGGACTTTCCGATATACGGACGTAGTAAATCATTCATAAGCATGACGAAGGTCGCTGGAGCATTGGTAAGTCCGAAGGGCATTACAGGTTCTGCCCCCGGGATCAGTTCAATCTTATGTTGAACTTTCCGCTCTGGAGGTAACCCATAAGGTAGTTCATCCCTAAAACATTCAGAGAACTCCTTTGTTATAAGATTAGCCAGCTTGGCCATCTCACCACTTTGCGTAACATCAGTGCTAGCCGAAGACTCATCCACCGGCTCTACCGATGCTGTGCAAAGGAATAAAAACTCAACTTGAGCCTTTCTGATTTCCATCACGGAGACCAACGGTCCCTGAGGTATATCTTTTTCACCTCGTAAGACATAAAGCACATTCATTCATCTTGAATTGATATACGTGCTTTTTCCAATCAATGGTTGGATTCTTCCTAGAATGCCACGCCATTCCCAGGGCTATATCTGCATGAGCAAGCTTGGTCATTTCAAAATCAAGCTTCTTAGCATAGTCCTGAATCCGAAGCTCCAACTGGGTAACCCTTTGGTCCCATACTTCAGTTGAACTTCCATCGGCCATCCTGACTGTATACGCATAGTCAGATGGACTTGTCTTTAGTTTCAGCCTCTTCACGAGCTTGGAGTTAATCATATTGTGAGTTGACGCTGAGTCAAACAACACAATGACATCATGACTGGCCACTTGCCCTTTCATTTTAATTAACTCTGTATCATTAAAGGCCGTATACCCCGTTGCTGCAGGCTTAGATAGGATGTTATCAGGTGCACTCGTCACTAACTTAGCAACAGATACACATAACAAACAAGGTACTAACCTCTGAGAAGGTCCCGCCAGTTGCATCTGCATATGTTCCGCACTGGGACTCTCCTGCATTTCTACGTCGCATTCAGATATTATCATATTAGCCGTGCGACGGTCTTTATTCAGTGGTCAATCCTTCCACTGATGTTGCTGAAGGCAGCTGAAGCACAATCCTTCTTTTCTAGCTTTCTCCTTTTGTTCAGGGGTCAACGAGGACTTTGACCAAGCCCGGGCTGCCATTGGAGTTATTTTCCTTTTCACCCCAACGGTGGTACTTGTTTTTACTGGTCCCTCAATCGGCTTCACCTGCTTGGTTTGGCCACTTGGCTACGAGACACTTGTCTTTGAAACCCATTTCCTCTGAAATCCCCCTTTTCTCGAGTGCTCATACTGAGTCCCTGCCTGCACAAATCCACCAAATCTGCCTCTGGCATCCTCATAGTTCAGGGCTACTGCTATAGATTCATCTAGTGTAGTCACATATTTAGCCCGAACTTCCATTTTGATCTTGTCGTTCAGTCCATAGATATAGTCCTTTAACTGAACCGACATAGGGAGAGGGTCTGTTATTTTCATGACACATTCCCTGAATTTGTCAGTGTACTCTGCCACTGACAAGCTCCTCTGACGAAGATTTCTATAAGCATCCCAAGCTCGGGATTCTTCATCAGGTGGGAGAAAGTGTTTCTTGAATTCAGCTTTGAACCCTTCCCACGTGGTTGGAGCAACTTGATCCTTCTGTTGCTTTATCCACCATCTGTCCGCTGCCTCAATAAACAAGTGTGTGGCCTCGCGGATTTTCTTTAGATCGGATCTAATCTCACAAATGGCGAAGGCTTCTTCCCACTTGTGCAACCAAACCTCGATCACATCAGAGCTGCGCTCGGTCATCCGACCAGCGTACTTCTCCGGTCTATAATTAGCGATATTAGGTACTTTGACCCTTGCGCGCTCTAAGGAATGTATACTGGGCTCTGGCTCTGCTGGAGCTTTGCCCTTATCAATCCTAGACGGTCTAGCCGACAAGGCTTGCACCATCTCCCTAATCTCATTTTGACCAGCATTCACTTGAAGTTGCTGGTTCATAATCTGCTGTAAAGCATCCTCTAATATTGAAATCCTACCAATCAATGTAGGTGCTGCCTGATGTGACATCTGTTGTGTAGACTGTACTCTAGACCCACTAGGATTCACTCTTGAATTCTGTCCTTCTGCCTCCATTTTGTTGAAAAGGGAAATAAATTTATTTATTTTTCTCCTTTAAAAAAAAAAATAAAATAAATAAATTTCTTTCTTCTCTTCTTATGCGAAAACTTCTTTAATGGCCGTCATTCCGGTTCAGTGATTTCATCATCGCCTCTTGCTCCGCTATCCCGCTCTCAGCTAGGATCTCCCGGGACTCGCTCCCTGCAACTCAAGGTCGCCGTTACGTTCCTCACCCGTGGCCCCTTTGCTGCTTACTATATTTACTTGTCGTTGGTTTACGCAGGTGGGCGCTTGTGTAATGGCGAAACGGAGCGAGCGTGTTCACGTTGTGGAACGAAAGGCGAAGGATTGTCACAACCACCCCGTCGAAATTTTGGTTTTGAAGAACGATGAACGAAAACTTTAGTAGAATGGAATTCTCGACACTGGTCTGATTACGCAGCCTTCCGTCATCCCTTTTTCTTCTTCCCTCGACGCTGGTCTGATTACGCGGCCTTCCGTCATCCCTTTTCGTAAAATCCTAGGTGAGGTTGAGCCCGTCGAACTCTTCCTTGCCTCGGCTCTGATACCAAATGTAAAGGTCTTTCTTCTTACTCGTCGTTGCTCACAAGATAAATCTCTCCTTGTCGCTGTTAATTATCACGGGCGATGGCTTTTGAATTATTCCTCCCAGCCAACTCTCAGGGATCGTCCATGCATGCATTTTTCGTATATGCTCTTCGTTATTTTCATTATCCTTATCCCTGAGACCCACAATTCCCTAGATAGTTCCTGGCCACATGTCTTCATTTTAGGCCCCTTCTTAGATGCATCCTTTTTACCCCTCTCTTGGAGTTCATTTAAAAACAATTGCCCCTTGGCAATTTGCACATTTAGATGCACCTAGGCCCTAGCCCTATTAGAACTACCTAGTCAATGCCATTCCGCCCTCACCTAGGACCTTGGCAGTTACTTCTCTTGACCATTTAATTACGCACATTAACTATTACAAAAGTTGGTCATCTAAGAGAAAATGCCCACCGATCTATCCGAGGTCATGCTATCCCAGCTAGAGCATAACATCCTCTACCCCTTCCTCCACCTTGTTGAGGAGGAGTGGCAAGTGCAACCACATTCTGTGGTCTTGTCTCATCCCCAGTGACATAATCCTACAAATGTTTGCCAACTAAAAGATTGCGTACCATAAAACTCCATAAAGAGTAATTGGTACCATCCAACTTATCCTCCTGTGTGAGGACACCAAAAACATCATTTGGATTATTTTGGGCCATGAATGCCAAATAAATTGCAGCAAATATTGACAATTAACTTCCCTTCCTGGGAAGATTTGCATTTCCATTGTAGCAAAAGTTTTATGAAGCATCTATTGAATCAATATGTGCCATCTGTGGAAGGGTTGACTGTTTACTACACAAGTGGTTGACTCAAACCAGAGGGCTGATTACAATGCTTAAAAACAAACATCCTAAAAACTGTGGATATGATGTGCTTCTCGTATGTGCAGCGACTCGGCTTGCTGGGATGATTTCTCAGCCATAGAGGGTATTGATATACCTAATAACCCTCTGCTCCATGGAAGAAAGCTGATTCTCTTTCTGCTCATATCCATAAACCAGAGGTCTAAGAGCGAAGATATTTCCTCAACCTGATTGACATATATGAACATTATAGCAGTAAATTCCAATTGAAAAACAAAATCTCACCCTGAGGAATAGCAGTGAGCTATATATAAGAAACAATCAGCTTAAGGACAAATTGTAAAAAAATAAAACTTCAAGAAATGAGAAGAAAGCAATTCTGACAAATGTATGTGCACACATGCCGCCCCCCCCCCCCCCCCCTAAAAAGCTAAAATCCTACCTGCATTTTTACCCTAAGAGAATAGCAATGGCTCTATATTAGAAACAATCAGCTTAAGGACAGATGGCACAAAATAAATCTTTAAGAAATGAGAAGCCAGCAATTGTTAAAAGTATAAGCATAAACGTGTGCACACCTTCAAAATATAAAAGCCTACTCCCATAATAGCTTGGATAATTACTTGGATATTTGAGGAGAATTTCCTTTCATTTATGCACACTTACTTGGGATAAGTACGCCCCAAATCTCCATGCACAAATTCTTTGATATATGTACCGGCCTGTAAATATTTGCATTAGTTAATACAAAAGCATAACATCACAAGTAAGCCTTAGCTTATGCTCCATAAGACCTAAAAAGGTTGGCTAATAGAAAGCTCCACTGAATAGTAGTTAGCAAAACCTGTGTGCAAAGATGCAGAAAAAAGTATTGTTGAGTCCCTGCTACCCTTTCACAACGCATCCTACAAATCCAAATCAAAAGAACCAAATGCAACAATCAATCCTAGACACAAAGGTTATAAAGAAGAGAAAGTGAGGAGATTAAGATAACGAGATGCATACGACAAAGAAAACATGAAGAGCACTCTGCACATCTCAGCCCTACTATCACAAATAAATCCATCAAAAAGTACTGGTATGCAATTTAAAATCCTTGGAGTGGGGATAATGCTAATATAACCTCTAGAAGAGAACGTGCCCCAACCTCTAGAGTATGGGGTAGGTTTGAATGTACAGCCTTTCTTATGCAAACCTTGCACTCACGTTTTGGAATTTACTGGGTGATAATGAGAAAACCTCTCTAAGAGCTTTACTTTTTGCAAGGCGTTTTGTAATATTCACTTTCAATTTTGTGGTTCGATCGTCTTAGATTCCAACGAACATCACTCTCCAAGCTCACTCCAAACTAAACAAGCCTCTTCCTAATCGATGACAAGACCACAATAAATTTCAAACCTCTTCTATGGTCCAAACCTTGCCACCCTACATGCCAAGGGCCCATTCTAGAACGATGGCATCCAATGTGCTTAAATAGCTATAGGTTCATTTACTCACAAATTTTCTTAAGGATTGGACATCATTTGTACGGTGGGGCATGCAAAATTTCCCATTTTTGACCATGCATGGTGCACATGTCAAGAATTGTGAATTGGTATGCTTATATCATGTGTCTGATGGTCATGAAATTTTGCATCAAGATTTTGTTGAGTATAGTCCATAGACTCACGAAGTTTCATAAGGGTCAGACATCTTCTATATAGTGAAACATTAACATTTCCTCATTTCGACCATGCATAAAGCATGAGTGTTAAAAAAGGCACATCCGTGCTCCTATACCATATATGAATGTGTCCGATGGTCAAAAAACTTTACAAGGGCTCTATTTTAGGAAGGCACATATATCAACAAATGTTTATATGGGTCCGACATAATTTCTATGGAGGGGCACGCATAACTGGTGTAGACAATGATATTGCACCAAACTATGGATTTTTAGGAAATACTACTAAAGTTTCAAAAAGAATCATACAAGCTCATTGAATGATTAGTAAGCCAACATTTATGCAGAATAGGTCAAGACTCTCATTTGTTAGAGCTCCAACAAACGCAAGGATATACAAACTGATTGAGAGTTTTCATTATTTGAATAGTAAGCCAACATTTATGCAGAACAGGTCAAGAGATAATACAGTTTTGTCTCATCTATTGCAAATCAATGCTCTGCCCCGATGCTCTCGCACACGGCACACCCGCCTTTTCTTTTGCTTGCCGAGTTCTCGCCCTAGTGATTGCTCGGAATCCTCACTTGCCTTTTACACCATTTCCCAAGCTCGCTTGCTAAGAGTGATTGTCCCTAGTCTATAATCCTTCATCTTAGCTTAGTTGCTCACCTATAAGGCCCCCATATAAGGAGAATCCATGAGCATGATAGCATAGATGAAGAAGCGATGCAGATGCTCAAAGATCATCCACCCATCAGCATGATGGAGGGGGCTCCATGCAGTTCTTGAACGTCCAAGACAGCTCCTTGCTGTCCACATGAAAGATGATGAGGCACATAGCCTCATGCATGTCATTGGAGATGCTGATGTGGCACATGGGCTACGTGTGATGTGTGGTTCCAGATGTGGCAGCCTAGGCGAGGTGCTGACATTGCAGAACAGTCACACAGGCTGTCAGCTGATAATGTGGCAGCAGCCACAAGGCACATCAACCATGTAGCATGGTTGGCAGCTACAAGGGCCTGTTCAGTCCTTCATCCCTTGAATGCAAGAGCAAAAGGGAGTGTGCATCCAAGCACATTGTTCCTTCACCTACTACCTTACAAGTTGCGCAAGGAAGGCTGCTGACATTCTAGAGGAGAGGGTGGTCTCCAGATATCAAAATTGTGGTGGAGAATCAGTTCTTAGCTTGTTTTGGCTGTATATGTTCAGATCTACAATGTCTCTTCTGTATCTCTCCTTTGTCTAATGATTAAAGATTTCTTTCGCTGATGTGCATTGCATAAGAAAGCCATCTACATAAGAAGTCATGGACATGCAGGAAAATTACAGAACAGCATGCTTTTGCAAGGTCTCATTTGATACATAAGAGCCTATTTTAGCTCTCTCATTTAGATGATTTAAAATGGAAAGGAGATCATGTTACATGTGTGTCAATTACCCTACATGTAAAAAGAATTATTTTGAATTGCTTTGAAAAGCTAGTAATTAACAACCTTTAGCACTCTACTGATTTTAATTGAATGTTTGAGGTTTGTTCTCCATGCTTTAAAAAATACTCTTAAGAAATTCTTGGCATTATTGAGCTGTGTTGATTTATGGAATCCTATTCCATTGTTTAAATGAAAACATCACCATGCAACTTCCTTTTCTTACAGAATTGAAGTATGTGTGACGAATAATTTTAAGTATGTTGTGCATTCATCACACCTCTCAATTCCTCCCACATCGGTGATAATAACCTTCCCAAATTACGTGTGTAAGGCCTTAGGAGAAGAAAGACTTATTGCATGGGTGAGATCCCCAATTTCTATGGGTTCTAAGCTAATAAAACCACAAGTGAAGAGGCATATAAAGATGTGTTTAAATGGTTGACAACCTACCTAGCCGTTGAAGCATCATGTTAAATAGAATATAAGTACTCTTGTGGCATACATAGCTATTAAGCGCCTTGGGTCTAAGCCTTCAAGCTATATTCCTAAAGATCCAAAACTAGTATGGCAAACCTCAGGCTATTGAAAGTCTTGGATCAAACTTTGGAACCTAGTAACGATTCTAGAAAGTGACAATTAAGACTTTAGACAGAATTAGCTTATGAATGTGCAAAAAATTCCACTATGCACAATCACATTCCAATTTTGAGCAAATTTTTATCACGTTCTTCATCTAGGTTTGTGGAATAAATGCTCGAGTATGCGAGAGGCACCTACAGTATAAATACCCAAGGGTGGTATGAAACACCCTAGTGTGAGAGGGGTCCGCAATACAAATACTCAAAGGTGGAGAGGCGCCTATGGCCCATGAACCATATGGGACTTGTAATGCCATGTCATGCCATTGGTGAATTTTGATGCATCATTGGATGCTACTGAAATTTTGTTTGATTGCTAAGCTGAATTGGCCATGGACTCAGAGCCCCAAAAAAAAGGTTATTAATGCCTTTCGCCAACAAGACTTGATCATCATCATACACATCGATAGACGTACTCTTCTTTGTTCTTCCTGCAATAACAACCTCGCAAGTTTCTGAAAAATACGTGAAATTGTACAACTCATGGACAAATTCAAAGAAGCATGAAAAGACAAATAAGTCTCTAGCAAGGAATTCGGAGTTATAGATGCAAGTTGACTATCAGGTATTGTAGGAGATGGAGTCAAGTTGAGTCAGCTTTGGTTTGTTCTAGTGAGTCCTAGTGTGAGTTTTAGTCTAGTGTGTCCTATGGATGCCACGTTTCACATTGGGAGTTATCCCATATGCATTGGTACTCATATGTGTGTGTGCTCCATATAAGAGTTGTACTCATCACTTGTCACAATCAATCAAGTATCAAGCCTACAAGCTCTTTGGTCTACATGTGAGTACTTTCATTTTGTTCATTGCTCTTGCTATTTCATTTCCATTTCATTATGTCTCTCTTTGAGTATCATTATCTCTTCCCTAGCCTACCCCCTTTCTCTCTCTCTCTCTCTCTCTCTCTCTCTCTCTCTCTCTCTCTCCCTCTCCACCATGTACCTTCATGTGGTATCAAAGCCTCCTTTCCTACCTTCCCCTTCTCCATGCTCAATCTAGAGGATGAGGGAAAGCCCGCAAATGGAAGCCATCCTCTCCTCCATGATTGAGCTCCCTTCCACTTCTTTCTCCCCCTTCTCACCCTTAGCCTCTCCATGAGCTGCTCTCCTTCAACAAATTCAAGCTTGGAGCTGCTGCCATTGGTGAAGCTCCTGGTCTTGGAGCTCTTCATCGTGAAAACTTCACTCTAGACCTCTTTTTTAGCAAGTTCATGGCCTCTCTACCGTCGCCACGCTGTCTTGGACAATTTAGGGTTTGGTTGAGGTTGTTTTTCTGCTACCACCTTTATCTCTACAGTCGCCCACCTCTATCGCTGCTGGAAGACACTCTGAACAGCAAACCCAGTGCTGAAATCCGAGAAAAACAGTCAAAATTATGTTTTTTGACCTAAATGAAAATTCAGGTTGGATACTCAGTATTTTTTGGGACTTTCATGATCAGAGGGCTCCTGAGTGTTGCTAGGACACTTTCCTACAACAAATTTTGAAAAGCCCTAAATTTTTGAAATTCCTCATTTTTAACAGACACCCTATAGGGCTTTTCTGACTTTTGCAGTCCTTTGGCGTGATTGAAGCCTTTGAAATGTAAATTTTTAAAGGGATTTCCCAAAGTTGATGTAATTTCATTACTATTTGGTACATTCATTTGGACATTTTGTCTCCTTTGGGCGTAATTTGCTCAAATTTGAGACTCTACTCCGATCTTGGTGACGCACATTGCGACATTTTGAGAGTCATCGTGTGATTGCTCCTTGTAGATGTTCTCATGGCCGGACATCGACATATCATTCGGGGCTTTCTCGCCATATTCTTCACCGACAAACTTCTTCGAATCGGGATGTGCACTCTTATGTGCAGCAGCTACTTGGGTCACTTCCCTTGCTATGCATAAAATGAATGAAATATATTTTTATTTTCTATGATTGGCATCAATAAAGGTTCTCTACCTTGAGTAGTCCCTCTAAAATGAATGTTTGAGGTGTCAATAAAGATGTATTGATTTTATATTTGTCATGTGTGGCTCCATGTCCCTCATTAGTCCCTGGAGCTAGGAGGGGGATGTACTGTGGGAGCCATGTGTTAGCTTTGATAGGTACATTGGTCTCCTAGACCTCTGAGTTGATCATGTATCAGGAATGATGAGAGCCTCTGCTGGGTGAGCCTCTGAGTCTATACCATGCTCACTGTGAGCCATGCTCACTTACCTCTGAGCTAGCATGGGAGCCATGTCTAGTTCTACACCGTCATTGCACAGTTCGATGACCGTCATTGGCATGTTCTGTTCTTGGTTCCATTCAATAGTCACTCACCTTTCCTCCACCGGGGGGTGTTAGGAAATGGAGTCAAGTTGAGTCAGTTTTGGTTTGTTCTAGTGAGTCCTAGTGTGAGTTTTAGTCTAGTGTGTCCTTTGGATGCCACGTGTCCCATTGGGAGTTATCCCATATGCATTCGTACTCATATGTGTGTGTGCGCTCTATATAAGAGCTGTACTTGTCACTTGTCACAATCAATCCAAAATCAATAGTATGTGTGAGTGCATAAGACCTCTCTTTTGAAACTCAATCACACATACATACCTAGCAACTTTTCCAAATAAATCATGCTTTATAATCGACTGCATCAGATCATTATGTCTCTCTTTGAATATCATTATCTCTCTCCCTAGCCTACCCTCTCTCTCTCTCCCCCTCTCCATCATGCACCTTCAGGCATAGTTTCATCAATGTTCAGCAAAAGTACTCTGAGATCCTAGATCTTGGTCAAATGATCTAACATTAAGTCACCCTCCAGTCTCATTCCTTGCTTGATACACATTCTTTAAGGCATCCCAAAGCTTGCTTGGAAGTCCTGAAAGAATGGATATGAGGCATAATGAACCCAATTAATGTCTAAGATAAGGAAATGAGTTACACAGCCTAGGCATCTCTAGCATCCCATCTCCTCTGATCCTGAGTAGGAGCAGCAGGTGCAACCGGTACAGCTCGTCTCACTTGAGCTTGTTGTCTATTACGAGGATTACCTCCTTATCGAGATGTACTAGGAGCAATGATTGCATCTCTTAGATGGGCATCTTTACATGTAGCAAAACCCCATAGACTCTTCCATAGGCAATGATTGGTGCCATTTATCTTCATAGGCCAAAACTCCCAAAACATCTCTCGGATTTTGATTTTGAACGAAATTCCAACAAATTCTCCAAACATATGTACTAAGTCAATGTGAAATATAAATCTTGAGGCAAAAAGTGTAGAAATATGAATTGCAGCAAGTATGATTGTTGTATAATGTTGTAATCTATACGAAACAATCCAATGCAATTATACAAATGCTTAGAAGTAGGCATGACTGTACGGCGCAAATGTATGGGTGCTCGTAGTAGGCGTGATTGTAGGACAAATGGCTAAACCCTTCGATCCTGCACAAATGGCTCGACCTAGAGCACAGGTGAGCAGGAAGGTGAAGAGCTGGGCTGAATCAGCCCCTTCTCCATTGACCTTCTTCATAATTTCCTTTTGCTGGGCTGCACTGACCCTGTAAGGAGGTCGGTTAGGAGGGCTGCTACCAGGGATTGTATCTATTGTGTGGTCTTCTGGCCTTTCAGGGGGCAACTCCTATGGAAATGAGTCAGAAAAACAGTCCCTAAGCTAAAAAAGAAAATATTTCCGCTGCTTTTCCAGCTTAGAAAAATGAGACTCTTCTTCTACTGCCTTCTTTTCAGATAACACGAAGTACGCTGAAAGATGCTTTTTCATTACGTCGCCAATGGCAGAAGTATACACAATAGGGATGGATTCTCCCTTCAATTTAGCATCTAGAACGTGGGTCTTGCCACGGTGAGTGATTGTGATTGCTTTATTCTTTGTAACACATCACAACCATTCAGCAGCATAATATAGAACTCTTTCGTGTCCACGTAGCTTTGAATATGCATCCGCAGCTTGCCTATCACCCAAGTAACTGACTAGCTAAGTCCCGAACAAGCCATATCTGCATCATACAAAGGACCCATCTCTTCTGCCCGTATTCCTAACTTTCTGGCAAGCTCTGGAGAGATGAAATTGGCCTTGGCTCCCAGATCGAAAAACATCAGAGCTGTTTGGTCTCTTATCTTGCCCCATGCCGGGCATAACTCTGTAGCATTTGTATTCTGAACAGCCCCAATCAAGTCTGGCAAAAGACCAGCAGTGGGCTTGGGCTTTTTATTCTTCTAATTAGTCCTCTTTTCCTCCTTGTGCTCACCCTGCTCAGTAGGAAGGAACTTCTGCTTCTTATGTGGGCATTCAAAAGCCATGTGGCCTTCCTCTTTGCAAATATAACACTTGTTAGCATCATAAAGAATTTGCTTTTCCTCATCAGACATGCAGGTCGGCACTCACCTTTGTCCTCCAGCAAACTTTGCCTTCATGGGCTGCGAAAACTTTCTAAACTTCTTAGGGGATTTCATCTTGCTGCTCTTTGACCTTGATGTCTCCAGTGAGCTTCCTTTGAACCCAGTGCATAAGCGGTAGTGGCATTCTCAACCAACTGAGACATATTGGAAACCCTTGTCTTCGTGCAGTAGTCTTGAATCTCCTTTGGCAACCCGCAGCAATATCTTTCAATTTGCTCGGACAACAGTACATGTCTGTAAGAATTCACTGGCAATAGGGCTTCCCAAAACTTCTTATTGTAGTCCTCCAAATTTCTGCAATTTGCAGCATCCAACTTGTACGAGGCGGTCATGATATCCACCTAAAAAGTGGTAGTGAGCCATGCTATTGAGAAGACCTGCTTGAATTCGACCCAAGTGGTAGGTGCTCTGCCTTGCAAGAGGAGGTTGGTCCACCATTGGAGTGCATTGCCCTTCAAAAAGATGGCTGCCTTTCAGACTCTGGAGGATTCTGTGAAGTGTCCACCTGAGTAGGCAGCATCAAACTATTGAACGAATGTCAAAGCCTTCAACCTATCCTGCATCCCATTGACGGTCTCAAACTTAATAGTTGCCCCTCCCTCCTTGTAATCTTTCAATTTGCCTTTAGGGGTGAGATTGTCATAAACGGGGGGCTGTAAAAATGGTGGGGGCATCACCGCTCTTGCATTCTGAGCCATTCCAGCCGTACCCATGGTGGGGTTTGGCATTCCAGGTCCCACTCCCTGCATCTGTGGCATATTCCAAGTATTGCCCATTGTCCCCAAGCATTCCTGTCTGCATTCCAGGCTGCATCCTAATGTTTGAGTACATCATATTGGCATTTGTAGGGGCCATTCCACCCGTCATAGGTTGCTGGAAATTCTGCATCCCAGGCTGAATGCTGCCCATAAAGCTACCTGGCATTCCGGGTGCCTCTACGAATGGTGCCACCATTGCCTGAAAAACTGATCCCCCTCCGAAATATCATGGATACATCGTGGGCTGAGGAAGGGCTTGCTGTCCTTGATTAACTGAATGAAAGTTATTGGCATTACCCGCTACAGGGGTGATCGAGGGCATCTCTGACGGCTATCCACTAAAAGAAACATGCCTAGGAGTCTTCTTATGCTTCTTATGTTTCTTTTGAGCTGACTTTTTGCTTCCAGGGGAAGCAACCATAGGGGGAGGAGCTTGCATAATCTCCGTAACGGCATGTTGCAACTGCGACATGGCTCCCGCTACACTTGGCATCCATAGATGAAAAAGCACATTGGGATCAAGCTCCTCTGCCTCATCTATCTCAACCTATGAGTCCTCAGTGGCATGCTCAGGAGAAACTGGATGTGCCCCACTGTCCAGCTGGTCATCACCCCCACTAATAATGTGCTCCTCTTCAAAGCTCTCTGATGCTATGTCTTCGTCCTGCCCCTCCTGCTCAGAGATGGTTAATGAACTCTCAAGGTGTGACATGCTTGCTAAAATTGATGGCTATAGCAACAATTGCAACGAAGGTGTCCTTCACCCAACACTACTAAGGCTCACCTCTGTAGGAAGATGGCGACAATCTCGTCAATAGAACCACTGAAACCGGCCTTTAATAACTAAAAGCGTAGTGATCTTCTTCTACTCAGTCATAAACTTCATAAATAGCCACAATGCAAGCTTCAGTCACTTCAATCACTTAGCACAACTTAGAAACAAACTTCAACAACATCAAAGGTGAGGCTAGAATGCCCCTAGGCCAATGGGTGCACTGTGTACTATTTTCATTGAGCCAAATGCCTTGGCGCCCTTACGGCGCCCTTACGGTATTTATTTAATGCTTCTAAATGGAAATGCTTTACAACAGGGGTTCAACCCTGCACTACTCTTCTCTGCAAATCCTCTACCTGTCTTCAAGGCATCTAATCCAAGTGCACCACTATAATTCCCACTAGCAAGGCATACTCAGGCATTCCCTTCTTATCTGACCCAACTGAGAGGCATTCATGCATCCAAACCACTAGCAAACTGAGCTCAAGGCTATCTCATGCATCCACATCTTCCTTAGGCCTACCACAGGATCACCCTTGCCTCTCAGTGCTTGCTAGAACTTGTAGGAGTCCTGAAAGGACTGCAAACAACACTCATGCACTGCAAAAAGATGCAAAGCAAGAAAGAACAAGGAAAACAGAACTTGTAACCAATTCCCGGTGTCTGTGGCAGAGGGGCGAGCTCCTTCCTCGCATCTATCCTTTGTCCAGGCTCCCGGCAGGAAACTCTAAAATCTTATGAAGCCATGTGGCACACTCCAAGCCGTTAGATCAATTGGCCTATTAGAAGCCGTTAGATAAATTGGCCTATTATTAGCTACTTACAATATACTCAGCACTTGGCCAAGCATTCTAGTTGGGCTAACGAGAGAGGGAGGCAATGGAAGGGGGGAGGTGAGCAAGCGATGGAAGGATGAGGAGAGCAAGAAAAGCTTTGAGACTGAGTAGATAGAGAGGGGAGGGAGACACAAAGTTGAGGAGAGAGAGAGAGAGAGGGAAAAGGGAGGAAAAGAAAGCTATGGAAGGCAGATGAGAGCAAATGAAAGCAAGGAAAAGGGAAAGCGAGGAAAAGGACAGAGCAAGTAAATCTACGAGCAAAGGGAGAGAGGGAAGGGAGAGTGAGGAAACGGAGCAATAAAGGTGAGATAAGGGAGAGTGGAGGGAGATGAGGAGGCAAGGGCAAGCTTAGGGTGAGGGAGCGATGGCAACGAGAGGCAAGATGGCGACGAAAGTAAGAGGAAGCGACACATTAAATTAATTTTTAGGGGTGGAGAATTTTTCATTAGGGTGCTTGTGACTTTAATTTTCCCCTGAATCAAAATACAAGCTGTCTTTGAATACTGTCTCTCGTATGAGAATCATCTAAGAAAGCTGCAAAATCTAGCTACAGTTAATAGTTTTCATGTCGCTCAATACTTAGCCATCCTTGCTCTAAAAATTATAATAAATATTTTCAAGAGAACTTCCTTGTAAAGTTTAAATGGGCTGCTCTATTTTACGCACACCCCTGACAAGGTGTGTACTGAAAGTGACCAAACCTAGCTAGCCATAGTAGACTACTCGAAGATTCACACACAGCCAATGCATGGTTTCTATAGGCTTGTCATGAAGCTCATAAAGCCCCACAATATGTGCCGGTGCAACTCCAAGTTGCACATATGCCTAAGGTATAGAAGAGGACTATTAAAATTGATCTCTGAGGATATTGTAAAGGATGACTTAGCTCTAGTTGATAGCGAGCACAACCCATTCATCTAACCAAAGTATGGTTTGTTGACCTTGTGAGCCTTCACCACTATATTGCTCAAATAAGGGACTGTCATGTCCAAACTACCTCTTCTTTCCTTAATCAACCAACTAAGTGCGGCAAACCCTTGTCCCTATGATATTACCATCTTTGGTAATAACAAAATCAAGCCTTCTCCCTTTGTCTTCTTTACTTTCTTGTGGCTAACGATTTAGGAGACGGGGTGTCACTCTCCTCAATGCTAGCTGTCAAATTGAGGCAAATCTGATGATTTCCTCTACTTGATGTGTGTGCCAAGACAACCACATGCAGCAGGACTCATATTTATGATCCCTAGGGCCCCACAAGCAACACAGGTGAACAATAGGGGAAAGAGCTTGGCTGAATCAGCCCCTTTTCCAAGAGATCTTTTATCAAAAGAAGCAAGCCAAAAAGAGCTTTACAACCAAACAGAATATATTAAAAGTGTGTTGCCAACCTACAATAAGGAGAACATAAATCTCTAGTTACAATAGGGAAATGGAGAGCAAGTACTAAGGGGTGAGACGGTCAAGGCTCTTCTATAATGGAAATTTGCATTGAGTTTAAAGTAACCTACATACAGTAACCTACAGTGCTATTTCTCAACCACTCTTACTATCCAACAAGGGGATGCTTAAGTAGCCAGTGAAGGGGGTTAAAGACATAAGCATGGTTCCAATAACATCACATTACAATCCTTCCAATGTATGTCATAGTGAAGGCAAGGTCTTTACCAATGAATAATACGTGATCGGACAAGAGGACTACGGCGATGAAGCACCCTCACTGGTGTTTTTTGTAGTATTTCCTGGAAAAATTACACAAGTATACATTACTTCGAAGTCAAATGGAAACACACATGGTGGTAAAAAAAGATCGCTACAAGTATAGTAAGAAGTAAAGTCATCAGCATACAATGTTCTAGTATTTTACTTACTTAACAAGTGTCCCTTTTAATACTTGTGTTTACCCATGCCATTCATTTCAACAAACAAAGAGTTGCAAGTTTATTTGATAGCTTCAGTATGGGACCTAGCAGAGTAGGAGTGGATTGATGCAACCACTCCCTAGAGAAGACTCCCTTTCTTCGATGACAATACTGTGAGTATCGCTTTGTTCCTACAGACCCGCATTTGGGAACAACTAAGATTTTTCATTTTTTTCTAGTACAGCCAGAGAGCCACCACAAATGACTAACTATATACTATATTAGTTGAAAAGAATGAATACATACCCATTTAGGGTTAGGGTTAGGCTTATAGTTTTCAACCCTTGTGCCTTTTAGCACTTTGTGTGCTAGTGCTATGCACAATATGAACACATGATGTTGAGATGAATCCTGAACACCTTCCCCCAGATCAACACATTTGGCTCTCTTGATATGGCTCTCTTGATATGCCACGCTGCAATACTCGCCAGTATCTCCCAAGATGTATCCACATAAGCATGCACCAATTTGAAGAGGGAGAAGGGAACGTCATCTCCTTGGTAGATCTACAGGGAGGAAAAGTCTGGTCCGAAACCTAGACACCTGAATAGACTGATTTTTCTATTCCTGAGAGATTTCCAGAGTCTCCTCTAAAAACTCTCTATGCAGGTCGGCAGAAACATGAAAGTTCTCCCAATGAGGGGCTCTAGAGGGCCTCAATCCTCTAGGACTGATTTCAAACTTCTTGGCATTACTTACAGTATAACAAAAGGTGTCTCTTGGAGCGCTAAATCAATCCATTCCCAATCTCCACGATCCCACTGCAAAAACTTGATGAGAACCCCTCCATATAGCCAAATCCTTCATGGTCCCATGAGAGTAAGATGTCTAGACCACTGCATATAATGAGACTGGCCAAGTGGTCTACCATGCTCATCGAGTATGCTATCATTCCATATGACAGGTTGCCAATCAATCTCTTCCAAAGAAGTTTGGGAAACTCTCCGAAGAGTAATTCTGAAGTTGTTCTAGGTTTTCTAAAAATAGCAGCCATAAGAGGAGAGAAAGGAGATCTGAGGTGTGCTGAAGTAAAGATCCATCTGGTGCTGCCTTCTCAATCTCCTCCTGAAGAAGACTGTATGCATCAAATAAAAAAGTCATTTACGGCTCTTGTCCAGGCATAAGTCCCCTTATCACAAACTTGCAAAGTAGGGCCTTGCACTCCAAGTCTGAATATATGATACTGAGAACCCCTTCCAGTATGGGAAGGATCAAGGTCTTCAAAGCCACCCCGGCTATAGTGCATGTGGCGCCTCTAGCCCATTCCATAAAGCATCCTTCATGAGTCTCTTGAGCTGAGTAATGCAATCCCTAGATCCGTACCAGCAAGAGCAAACATACCAAGCTGTGGCAAATAGAATCTGGTTGACAATCACTACCCTCGAAGCCAAGTCCAGTTTGATTGAACTCCAAAAAAAGAGTTTCCTCCTCATTCTCTCCAACACAATAGCAAATTGCTGAGAAGAGATACCCATACCAATCTGGCATCCTAAATATCTGATAGTTAACACCTCTCTGAATCCAAGTAAATCCAAAATCAGCCCCCCAATCTGGAGTGTCCTCATCACTAATCCAAAAGCCATTGGATTGTTGCAAATGATGTGTGCACTAGCTATAGTACAAAACAAAAATCCAAGGCTGCCTTGAAAGAAATGAGAGTCTGAAAAGTGGCGTCCAAAAAAAACAGCAGTATCATCCGCCAACTCACAATCTAGAAGTTGTCTCAGGGGAAGTCTCCACCCAAAAATATTAGCTTCAGATCTAAGGAAGATGTTCATAACTTCCGTCAGAAGAAGAAAAAGAAAAGGGGCAAGAGGGCATCCCTGACGGACTGATCTAGAAATCTGAAATCTCTCTCCCCTGATTCCTCTGATAAGGACCCGACTATTGGGCTGATCTGTAGGACTCTCCTCTAATCTATGCATCTAAGAATCTGAAACGAAGAACAGTGCTAAATCCAAGAGTAGGATGGGTAGTTGCTGGCCGCTATGCATAGTCCAGTCTAAAGCCTCCCAAAAGGAAGATATTACCAAAAATGCTCTTGCCATGCACAAAGCATGTCTGCATGTCATGAATGCAATCCGGGAGAACGGGCTGTAAACGTAGACTAATAATTGCTTTGCCAGAATTTTGTAAAAGGTGCCCATAAGATTGATAGGCCTCCACTGTGATACCAAATTTTTGCAACCCCCATTTAGAATGAGATGGATGAGACCCTCTGTAAGTGAGTAAGGCATAGTACCAAAGTCCCAAACGCCCTACAAGGGTGAGATAATGTGATTCGAAATCTCATCCCAATGGGCAATGAAAAAGGATCCGAACATGGGCACTTGCCCTTATGAAGAGCAAGAAGTGTAGTCTTGAATTCCACATTGGTGCAAGGCGCATCTAGCGGGACTCTCATCTCTTGTTCCACCAAAAGTGGAATATGCTGCCGCGTATGAGACCTAACATCATCTCTAGAAGGTATACGCCGATCTGCTGCAAGAAGAGAGGAGTAGCTATACGCATGACGGCATCAGGATGTATATGTGATATCCCGTAAGAGTCAATAAGCTATCTCTACAATGTCTTAGGCATACTCTGCTCTCTAATCTAACAATGTATACTAATGAGCCCTTGCTACAAACAAGGACTCATGGATCCAAGCATCTATAGGCTGTTTTTTCTCTTCACTTTGTAGGGCTGCCAACTACTGGCGAAGACCAACCTCCTATCTCAGAATCCCATGCATTCTGGTACTCACGACCGAATGATAGAAGTTAACACAAACGGCCGACTCACTGAATTGGACACGTATAGCTATGAAAGGAGAGGAGGAGGAAGAAGAAAAAGAAGAAGAAGAAGAAGAAGAAGAAGAAGAGAAGGAGGAGGAGGAGGAGGAGGAGGAGGAGTGTAGCCCAAAATAAGGCCAGTAGAAGTAACTACCAATTGGAACAAGAAGAGCTACCAACTTCTCGGTGCTTGTTGCAGCCGTAGAGCCTTTTCTTCAAATAGCATACAAGATTCTCTTTTCCTTGTTAAACATACCCTGATGGTTCGTTGCATATAGATTTCTCATCTAAGTAGCCATTAAGAAAAACAGTTTTGACATCTAGCTGGTACACATTCCATCTGCTCATGATATCAAAAATCGTATCGAACCCATCTTTGCCTACTGCAGCATTAGTCTCATCATAATCTTACCTATATTGATGTGTAAAACTAGTTTGGGCTTGGTATCTTTCAATGCTGCAATCTGGACTGTACTTAACTTTGTAAGGCCACGTGTTTGCAATTGCCTTCTTTCCTTGTGACAAGTCACATAAATCCCAACTATTGTTTTTGTCATTCACAGCAATTTGCCATTCTGACTTTTAATTGCATCCTCAGTACACTCGCTCTTTTGTAGCCATAATGGTAGTCATAAGAGCATAATTAGTATTGCTTTGCCTTTCTAAGCATATGTCAAGTGGGTGGTGGTCTACTTTCTCGTGTAGACCATCTGTGTTGTTGCTCTTCTAGGAAATCATTTGGCAATTCTTTTTCTTCATCAACCTTCTCTCAATAGACTGAGTAGTTGGTGTGACTGTCTCCTGCACATCTAATGCCTTCCATTCTGATTCTTCATCAAACACTACATCTCTCGAGGAGGTAATAACCTTTCCATTAATAGGTCATGCAGCTTGCATGCTTTACTCTCACCATTGTAGCCACCATGATGCATTTATGTGACCTAACATCCAAACTGCAATGGTCGGCATGTATGTGGGCATATACTATGCATCTGAATATACGGAGATGCATAATGTGTGGCTTATATCCAATGAATGTCTCATAAGATATCATACCTTGAATCAGCTCAGTCAGAAGCTGATTAAGTAGTTTTGCAGTACGGATTACTTTTGCACAAAACTGATTAGAAAGATGCTTCCCACCGAGCATTGCTCTAGCATTCTCTACTAAAGTCCTATTCTTCCTTTCAGCGATTGCATTTTGTTGAGGAGTAATTGCATAAGTGAATTGTCTGCGAATGCCAATACTATTGCAAAAGTTCATGTATGTGGAAGAGTCTTGCCTATTCGGTTCTCTACCATGACTTTGAAATCTTCAAATCTGAAAAACACGTCAAATGCATCCTTGAGAAAATAGACCCAACAATATCTGCTATGGTCATCAATCAAAGTCAAGTAGTATATATACCTTTGTAAGACTAGTAACCCCATACATTTGAATGTATCAAATCAAGAGTACCTCTTGCTCTAGAGGTACTTCGCCCAGAGCTAGCTCTTGATTGTTTACCAAAGCAACATGCTTCACAAACTTTTCCAAGGACCTGAATTTAAAAATGCCAATTGCTACATTTTGATTTCTCCCTTGCATCAAAATTTTGAAGTTTACATGACCGTATATTTTGTGCCATATTGTCGAAAGTGGCATCGATTGATGTTCAACTAACACAGCATGCAAGTATGGTACTGAAGTTAGCCTTCTGAACAAAAGTCCTTTCACTGTTTTTCCACATGGTTGATATCCTCTAGCTTTATCTTTACATGCATGTCCATCAAAGATGACTCTATATTTATGTTTTATCCAAGTAACACAAGGTTCTTGCTGAGTTTTGGAACATAAAGTACATCTTTCACCAATCCTTTCATGCCAATAGAATTATTCATAGAGACTATGCCTTTCCCTTAAATTGGATTCGGTGTGTTATCTGTAGTGGATAATATTCTTGAAACCTTCTAATGGTTTGGTCTCTGTAAACCATTCTTGATGTCCTGTCATGTGAGATGATCACCACTATCAATGTACAATGGATCCTAATTTTCACGGTTAACATGATAATCACATTGGAATTAGTGGTATGCTTTTGCATACCCTTGATCACAAGATAAATTGTGTGAAGTTCATAGGCACAATGATTGTGCCATTTTATGTTCGAATGGATGATTCCCTCTTCCATGGACATATCCACTTTTGCTACTAGATACCTCCTTTTGCCGAAAAAACAGTGCTAATTATATTACTTCGAGAATAAGATACAAGAGGTCAGCTTATAGCTGACGGGCTGCGTTCACAGACCGGACGCAGCCCTAAAAGGTAGCATAATAAATCATACTCTCACGGAGGGATATGCTGAGTGTGAATGAACAGCCATCGGGGTGGTGAGTAGTGCCACCGAAGGCCCTGCGTAGTCTGCTCGAAGAAGAGGCCCTGTGTGTCCCAAGCCCGAAGGAAGCGTCTCCGCTTCTCCTGACCAGCCCGGGAGTCTCCCTGAATCTGGTCCCACTGGCCTCTGAGGGTATGAATAATCTCACTCCAAATCTCCGCCATGATCTGGGCAGTCGATAAGGAGGTGCCACCGAGGATCTGCGCGCAGCGCGAGGTCCAGATGTGCCATCCTGTAATGCTGCTGATAATCTCCCAGACTGGCTGCCTCTCCCGAACTCCTGTATCAGCCTCTGCTATGTGCTGTGGGATACCCTCGAGCGGCCCCCACGTCCCCTGTGTGATAAGGAAAGTGGGGTCCTGCTGGCATGCCTCGAATAAGTGATGAAGACCAGGTGCGGTGCTGCACCAACAGAACGCGCCCCAAGTGATCAATCCTAGCTCTGGTGCTGCGCGAGTAAGAAGCCCGAAAGTCCACCTCCACACTTCCTGGGCGCGAGTGCAGCTCCACAAGCAGTGTTTTGGTGACTCCTCATCCGCATGGCATATCTGACAGCATCCGTCCTGGCCTATCTGCCTCAACCAGCTCCCCACTGGAAGACCTTTGTGGGCAAGAAGCCACAGGAAGTATGAGATCTTCCGCGGCCGCCAGCTCTCCCACAAGGCCTTCCAGAATGCCTGCAAAAAGAACCTGGAAATACCCTGTGCGTACCAGCTGGGTCGCTGGGTGGGGGGGCGGCTCTGCATCCTCCCGAGAACTCGCCTACCCAGAGTCGTGCTGTAGGCGAAGAAGGAAGTCGGCCCCTGTCCTGTCACAATCTCTGGCCACCACCACTCTCCTGGGTCTCAATCAAGCTCTGACAAGGCCCGCCCCTCCCAGAGCCAAAGACGCCAAAGCTGCAGCTGCTCGATACTAGGGTCGGTACGCCAGACCTTCCCCAAAAGGCCTACGACCCTAACCCTCTGCCACGGGAGTAGGGGGTCGATGAGCGCATCCTCTCTCCTGAGTCGTCCATCCCCTGAAACCGCGAAGGAGATAGCAGAGTCATCCATACGTCCTGCGACCACCAGTGGGATGCCATGGGGGGTGAACTGTCCCAGCCAGCGGGTGTCACCAGGCATGAGGACCTGAGGCTCAGGTGGAACCAACCAAGCAGCTGGGATCGCACCGTCGATCTCCGTGCGTCTCGCCTGGACTCCGCGTGCACCTCCAACTGCGTCTGCGAGATCAGCCATCTCCAGATGTCTGTACGTATCCCTCCAAACTCGAAGGGACCGGGCTGGCCCCCTCATCCAGCCGTCCCACCTGATATGTGATCTCTCCCCCAACTGAAGGCCCTCGGCATCTCTGACCTGACCATTCCAGACGAGCGGCTGGCGATCGATCTCCTCCTGACAGCTGGGAGGGGACTGAATGAGACTGAGACGGAGCCGCCTCCAAACCATGAGGAGGCTACGGACGAGTGGGGAGCGGGGCTGAGTGAGCGGGGCGGAAGTGAAGATCCACCTGAGGGACGGTAGCCACTCTCCACCTCGGCGCGGGACACAAGAGCCGACTCCCTGTTGAAGTAACATCTTCCACGTCTGCCCCTCCGGAGTCAAACCGCGGATGATAAGCTTGCCTAACAAGGCCTGACTCTGAAGCTCTGGATCGATAACCCCCAGGCCACCCTCAGCCTGCGGAAGAATGACTGTCTGCCAAGCAACCCTGGCTCTGGTATCTCTAAGACCATCCTCCCCAGACCAAAGGAAGTTCCGAACCAACCTCCTGAGCTGTGCCACGCTGGATCTCGAGAAGCACCAGCAGGAAGCCACATACCAAGCCGTGGCTAGGAGGACCTGGTTAACTACCAGGGCACGACCTGCAAGAGACAGCTTAGCAGTGCTCCAGAAAGCCAGCTTCCGTCGGATGGAGTCTAGCACCGGGAGAAACTGCTGAGCTGGCGTGATGTCTAGGCCAACCTAGAAGCCAAGGTATCTAGCTGTCTGTCCCCGTGGAATCCATCTGAAACCCAGAAATCGCCCGCACTGAGAACACGCCCCAGGGTCTGTGAGAAAACCAACTGATTTGTTCCAGTTGATTTTCGCACCAGCGGCCGAGCAGAAGACCTCCAGGGCCATCCGCACCCTCTCTAACATCCTCTCATCGTCCTGGACATAAAGGGCTGTATCATTTGCGTACTCCGAGTCCAAAAGCTCCGTGTCCTCCCGGAGTGGAAGGCGAACACCCCTGATCCCGGTAGACCTCGCCCGAAGGTAGTAAGTCATGGCCTCAGCGAAGAAAAGAAACAGGTAAGGAGCAAGGGGGCAGCCCTGACGCACTGATCTCTCCAAGCTAAAGCGCTCACCCATCCTGCCTCCAATGATGACCCTGCTAGACGCTGTCCTGTGCAAAGCTGAGATACCCTGAATCCAACCTGCCGGGAAACCTAGCCGCTCCAGAGTCCCCTCCAAAAAGGACCAGTCCACGTGATCGTAGGCCTTCTCAAAGTCGAGAAGTAGAATGGCAATATGTGATCCACTGTGCTGAGCCCACTCCGCCGCCTCTGAAAAGGTGAAGACATTATCCAGGATACTGCGATCCTGGACAAAGCCTGTCTGCGTGTCATGAATGAGGTCTGGGAGTAGAGGCCCAACTCTGGTACTAATCATCTTGGCGAGGATTTTGTAGGCGGTGGTAAGAAGAGTGATCGGACGCCATTGGCGAATCTCCTGTCTATCTCCTCCCTTCGGGATAAGGCAAATCAGTCCCGAAGAGAGGCTCTCTGGCATCTGACCGCTACTGAAAATCCCCTGCAGAGCTGCAAGGAGGGGCTGATGGATCTGGTCCCAGAAGGAGGTGAAGAATGCTCGGGAAAGCCCATCCTCTCCTGGGCATTTCTGTCCGTCGATAGCCATCAAGGCCTCCAGCATCTCATCCGAGGTAAACGGCGCCAACAACGTCGCCTGCATGCTAGGCTGGACCAGGGATGGAATGTGCCTCCACACCTCCTCACGGGCACGACTAGCACGAGGGGCAAGCGGCTCCTGCTGGAAGAGGGTCCTGTAGAAGTCAGTGGCCAACCCCAGGACCTCCCCCGGATCCGTAACGATGTGACCATCCGCTATCCTGAGACTCCGAAGCTGATCACCTGCAGCTCTCTGGCCATGCGTCCTGAAGAACTCCCTGCACATCTGGTCACCCTTCCGGGCCCAGAAGGAGAGAGAGGCGTGATAGGAAAACTCTGAGCGGCGCTGGAGTGCCTCCTCCAGGAGGGCTCTGGCTCGAAGGGCCTAGATCCGAAGCTCCTCCGAGCCCGGGGAAGCCTGCTGGAGTCGCTGAATGGAGGCGAGGTCCCTCCGAAGAGCTCTCTCTCTACTCCACCAATCCTGTCGAACCTGTAGGGCTGCTAGCTGGCAGATCTGGCTGGACTCCTGCAGAGCCTGAGCAACTGAGTCTACCAAATCCACGCACTCCCCCCAGTCTCTGTCCCAAAGACTGCAAATACTGCTGCGCACGTCCTCCCTCGAGAAAATGGAGTCGGGAATCCTGCAAGACCGGGGGGGAAGGGTCTGGGCTGCCGAATCTAATGAAAGGAGCACCGGCGCATGGTCGGAAAGTGTCGTCCCTGGAACTATACCCGCCTGACCGCCTCTACTGATGGCCCAATCACTGACATAAAATCTATCAAGCCTCTCCAGGAGTCTGCCTCCTTCCCTGCGGAAGCCCCAAGAGAAGTCCAGGCTCCCGTGCCACCGCCGGAAGGACGGGTCTCTCCAACTGTCCCTACCTCCTGTCGCGAAGATGAAAGAGTCCCAAGCTGACTGCTCTGCCTGAGCCATACCTGTGAACTCCGGACCTCTGCCCTGCTGGTCCTCCAAGGTCTCCAGATTGTTGAAGTCACCTCCAACAATCCAGGAATCCATATCTGGAAGAATCCCTGTAAGTGTCCTCCAGAAGGTGGCTCTGCATCGGAGGTCTGTAGGAGCATAAATGTTGAGGATTCCAATTTTGGATCCCTCCGAATCCAGGCCTACCCAAAGGGCTCGGCCTGGGATCAACGTGCCATGACCGAAAACTCCCTGGGCTAACTGCTCGCACACGGAGGTACAGACACCCCCACTCCTCCCCTGTGCGCCGATCGAGGGCTCCCAGTAAGTGTAGGAACGTCCAAGGAGAACCTTCCCGCAGCTACGGGAATGAGCCGCAGAGAGCTTGTGCTCCTGGAGCAGAAGTACATCCAAACGACCAATCACTGCAGGCTGAAGTTCCTGTCGCAAAATGAGCTTCCTGGGACCACGGGTGCCAGAAGAGTGAAACCCGTTCACATTCCAGGATACGAGGTGTAGGCTCATGGAGAGGGATGGGGGGCTGCGAACAACTGTCTGCTCGCGGTCGAAGTCGATGAAGAATCAGACATGTCGGAATGGAGGCGCTGCCGCTTATGAGAAGGTTTGGAGGGGGAGACGGGGTCGTCCTGCCCGTTCTTCAACACCTTCAGCAAAGGCGAGAGGCCTTTGGTGCCATGAATAAATGCTTTCTCGAGCCAGCTCGAGATCTCTGAAGTGGTCATCCCATAGAAGGTTCGGAGTTTCTGATGGGACCAAGCTCTGACATCCTGGGGGAGGGACCATGACAGGGGAGGTCTGAGGATCACAATCAGTCGGAAGCGTTTGGCGGCGCAACGCCACCGCAGGCGCACATCGCCCTCGGACCACTGAGTCTCGAGAAGCTGCCCACTGGACGGGCCTATCCAGGAACAGACCTGGGCGTGTGTCTGCTCTCTGAGCGCCTCCCAAACCGAGTCGTCTGTCCAGGCCTCGGTGCCATCACTGAGGAACGTGAAGGCGAAACTAGGGCCATCCCTAGGGGCCAAGGCGACAATCTTCCCATCCGCCCCTTTGCGGAGCAGGAAGATACTGATGTCGAGATAAGCTGGGAAGGTCCCAAGGTCGGCCACGTCCAAGTAGTCCCAGGGGCCAGATCTGTAAAAGTCTCGAGGAAGCTCTCTCTCCTGAAGCTGAGACCCATGAGAGTCTGCCACTGAAGGGCTAGCGGCCATGGGAGCCTGCTCCAGTGGTGGTGTAGACTCCGGGTGTCCTGCCAGCGGGGGGGGAGGGGGAGGAGGCTGAGGGGTAGGCGACTCGGACTCCACGGAGGCGACTGGCGGAGAAGGTGGAGGAGGCGGATCGGGCGCTGCCCTCGGCTGGGAAGCCGAAGGTGCAGCTAACACTGTAGGGGAGTCGAGGGGAACGGAGGGAGGGGGGGGATGGGGATGCCTCTGGAACTGGGGCTGAGAGGGAGGAGGAGGAGACTGAGGAGAAAGAGACGGGGGCTGAGGCTGCGGGTCGGGCGAAGGGAGGGGAAACTGGGGAAGGGGCTGGGACTGAGTAGAAAGGGGCGAGGGAGCGGGAGAGAGGGGGATCTGAGGCTGTGAAGGGCGGGCTGCCGTCGAAGAAGAAGCTCTCCCAGGTCCCGAGGGCGGCTGCCTGTCAGGTCTCTGGGGTGCTGCTGCAGGAAGGGTAACCTCTGCCTCCTTGCCTTTATCCGAGATCTTCTTGTTCTTTCCTCTTTTCCTTCTAACCTCGGTCCAACCACCCACTAACTCTGGACCGGGCTCCGACTGCCTCGGCTCCTCCTGACGTGGCTGTCCGGGGGGGGGGCGGGGGCGGAGGGGGCGGGGGCGGGGGGGTCGAGATGAGCTGGCGAAGCGTGGACAAGCAGCCGCCAAGTGCCCAAAGCCGTGGCACCTCAGGCACTGACCTGGCTGTCCGGTGACTATCATGCTCTTGGTGATGCTGCCGGCACCTGTCACAATCTCGATCACTGCAGGGAGAGTCGCAGGATCTGCCACAGCCACACGGACTCGGGGGGCTCCTGCCATGGTCACCGCGTCGGCGAAAGTGTCGTGCATAACCCAGCCAAAATGGGAGCCCAAGTCCCTGACAATCGTCAGCAGCAAGACCTGGAAAAACTAGTGTCACTGGGTGGCGAGGTATACGGAACCGAACATCAAAATCTGCTGCGCTGAATCCACGGTACCACGGGACTATCATGATAATCTTTCCATCCACCGATGTGGGGGAACCGGCAATCAGGTTGCTCGCAGCTTTCTCATTGGAGAGTTTGAGCCAGAAGATGCCCCTTCCCATAAGGGCCACCTCCTCAATATGGCCATCCTCTAGCAGGAGAGTGGACTGGAGCCAGTCCCTGATGGCTGATCTGGAGGGAGAGTGTCCAATGACTCTACCGTAAACAGAGGTACGGGCAAAGTCAATGGCAACCTCCTGAACTCGAGATGATTGTTGCTCTGTCAGGATAACGCGGTAGGCATCTGGAGAGGGAGGGTCCGACTGGGCCTCCGGATCCGGGCAGGGGGCCGCCATACCGCCAAGACTAACTGCAAGCTTCCGATGAGGAACAGGCTGCCACCCCAAAAGGGAGGCGAAGCGGGAGGGTGGCGCCTGGGTGTGGAAAGGACGGTTGCAGAGGCGGAGGGTGGAGGCGGGGTGGAGAAGTGGAGGCGGGGGGGGGGGCGGAAAGGGCGGGTGGAGCGGAATGGAGGCGAGGGGGAGTGGAATGGAGGCGGGGGAGACGGAATGAGGGCGGGCGGAGGCGGAATGAGGCGGAATGGGGCGGAATGGAGGCGGGGGGGGTGGAATGGAGGCGGGGGGGGCGGAATGGGGCGGAATGGAGGTGGGGGGGCGGAATGGGGGCGGAATGGAGGCGGGGGGGCGGAATGGGGCGGAATGGAGGCGGGGGGGGCGGAATGGGGTGGAATGGAGGCGGGGGGCGGAATGGGGGCGGGCGGAGGCGCAGGGGGCGGGGGAGCGGGATGGGAGGCGGGTGAGCGAGGGGGTCGGGCGGGAGAGGCGGAGCGGCGAGAGGGGGGGGTGAGGTGAAGCGAGGGGGGGGTGAGGTGAAACGAGGGAAGGGGGGGAGTGGAAGCGAGGGGGGCGGCGAGGAGAGGCAAGGTGGAGGGCGAGATGGAGAGGCGGAACGAAGGAGAGGCGGCGGGTGAGGGGGAGGGCGGGCGGGGGGCGAGGGCGGAGAGGCAGGGGGCGGGGGTGGTCGCGGCGAGGGGGGGGGCTAGGGAGGGGAGGTAGAGCTAGCGGTGGGGGGAGGAGGGAAGCTCGCAGGAGCGCGGCTACTAGTCTGCTAGAAGACTACTAGATACCTCCTTGGTCATCATGTTCTTGGCGGCAATCTCTTTGTAATGTTCAAACTTGTGACATTAGTTGCTTATATGTTTGACATGTTGATGGATGCATTTTCTCTTCCTTTGGCAATGATCTCCTCTTGGATGCTGGTGCTAATGCTTACTACTGATTTTGATGCTGGTTTTGATGTTAATGCTCACTTTTCGGAGACGCTCTAGCTCTGCCTCCACCTCTCTTGCTAATTAGATTGACCTTTTCTGCTTGAATGGCTTGAGTCTTGAGTTCCTGACCAAGTAATACCGACTGTATTTCTTCAAGTGATGGAACTTGCCTTTGAATGGAAATACACTGGGCTAGATTCTCATATTTTTCATTTAATCCATTCACAATGACTTAAAATATCTTGCGAGCTTCAGAGTCTCTCCTATCGCTGCAAGTTTATTGTTGATGTCTTTGATGCATAGGCATGAGCAAATTCATTACCATTGCATAAACTCTAACCGATCTGGTTTCTAAGTGTCCGAATTCCATAAGTGTTCTTTGACTCATGAAGAGTTCAGAACGTGTCTCATGCTGCCTTTAATGTCTTGACATCTTGGACATTCTACTTGATCAATTGGTAGGCATACTTATCTACCTTATCGTACTCTGCTTGTACATGGGTAATGGTAAGATCTATTGTGGGGTTTCCACACGGTCTACGTATAGACATACTCTCACTTATCTCGTAAAACAAGTATGGTCTATGACCATTTGGTACTTCTCTTAAGAAAAAAAGTACAATCTTTATTGGAATTGACTTCAATCAAAGAATGTTGACTTTGGTTAGCTAAGAATATGTTTTATTATTTTACTTTTCCTTTGCATTGGTAAAAGAGAACTCTAGGGACGCCCACAAGGAACTAGGATTAGTCCAAGAACTAGGAATGCATGCATTTCTCTAACCCATAATGGGGTAAAGTGTTGGAGTTTGTGTAGGACGTGGAAGAGTTCTCAAAGGCTCAAAAAGATGAAGCAAGTGGCAAAAAGCAAGTCCCACAAGTCATGGCGTCATTAAAGAAGGACCCACGGTGGGCTAAAAGCAAGGAAAGCTCAGCTTTTGTAAAAAGTACCTTTAGAAAAGCAGGTCTAGCTTTTAGCTAGGCCAAGTCTATAAAGAAGGGGGCTCAAGGCTTCTAGATTAATTCAAGATTGTAGATTCTCTTCTAGGAGAGCTTCCTCCGAAGTGGCTAGAAGATCATGTCATAGAGCTCATTCCACAAAGTGAGCTTCTGAATCGGCCATCTTATCGCGTGATGCGTAGCACCGACCAAAGAAATCATGGCACAAGTACAGAATCTACTTTCTAAAGGACTCATCAGACTCAGTTCCCCACACTTCTCTTCGTCCGTGCTCTTAGTTCAAAAGAAAGATGGCTCCTATCGTATGTGTGTGGATTATAGAGCCCTCGACAAAATGCCGGTCAAGAATAGGTTTCCAATCCCTCGCATAGGCAAACTATTGGACAGTCTAAAAGGAGCCACGATCTTTAGTCGCATTGATTTGAAAGGGGGTACCATCAGATAAGGATCTATCCTCAGAATGTTCATAAGATTGCTTTTCAGATTGTACGAGTTCTTGGTGATCCCTTCAGGTTAACCAATGCACCAGCCACTTCCAATCGTATGATGGACAGTATTTTTAGACCCTACATGAATTTCACAGGTACTTTTTTTGTGTGCAAAAAAGAGACTTCTATTAAGTATTAAAGAAAACCGTTAGAGCAAGCTCCATACGGGAATACGGGATACACCATGAATTTCACAGGTACTTTCTTTGATGATATATTGGTAAAAGAACATAAGGAGCATTTGGCCACTGTGTTCCAAGAACTTCGAAATCACTAGCTCTTCACTAATGGCAAGAAGAGTGTGTTTTTCCTTGATGAGATTCACTATCTCGGGCAGATTATCTCTAAAGAAGGGATTTGGATGGATCCTGCCAACATAAGAGCTATACAGGAGTGGCCAGAACTTACCTCGGTACACAAAGTATGCAACTTCCTTGGGCTTTGTTCACTTCCCCCAAGAAAACCACCCCTCTTTACTATCAAGTTAGCAATTTTTTCTAAAGTTGAATTAAGAAACCCCTCCTGTCATTGAAGTTGAATTGAAAGCCCCTCCTTATGAATGCATGTGGTACATCAATATTCTGAGGTAAGCCCTCGAGTGCATTTTGAAGATACACATGTGGGTATGAAGATGCTAGTGTTTCTACTTGGTCCATCTCCTGTGACTCCCCTCCCCCTCGGCGCTCCCTTGCCGCCCCCTCCCCCTGCTGCTCCCGGTAATCCCTCCCCTTTCCTCGCCGACTCTCTCTCTCTCTCTCTCTCTCTCTCTCTCTCTCTCATCGCTTCATCAAACACTTTGCCGATATAGCAGCCCAATTACATGATTTGGCCAAGAAATCTGTAGCCTGCAAATGGGGAGAACGGCAAAGGACAGCTTTCAACACTCGCAAAGAAAAGTGAACAACCGAGGCGATTCTCATTGTTTCATATCTACACAAACAGCTCGATGTGGACTATGATGCATGTCGGGTGTGTGTAGGAGCTGCCCTTCATCAGGATGATCGAGTCATAGCTTATGAGAGTGAGAGGCTGCGTGACGTAGAAAGATTCATGGGTGTGTATGAAAAAGAGATGCTAGCGGTCATTCATGCATTAACCATTTGGAAGCATTATCTTCTTGGAGCTTACTTTAGAGTCAAGGTCATCCATCAAAGCCTCGGGTATTTCTTGACCCAAACAAAGATCTCCGAAAAGCAGATGTAGTGGGCACATTTCTTGTCCATGTTCCATTTCCAGATTGTCTATACTCCGGGAGCCCGGAATAGGGTAGCAAATGCTTTATATAGAAGGCTCCGTGTGAACAATGTCACCATAGCACATCACAGGTACCTTGAGGCCATGAAAGAACTTTACCATCAAGATCCAGATTTCTGAGAGATTATGAGGAGGGGAAATCATCTAGTCGGTACTCGCTAAAAGACGGTCTCCTCATGAAGGATGATCACCTATGTGACTCAAGATATGAGGGCAAAAGCCTTGAAACAATGCCATGCTCCTCCTTATGCAAGACATCGAGGTATTTCTTCTACTACACAAGCCATTGAAAGATTATTATTTTTTTCCAGAAATGTGGAAGGATATACAAGTTTGTGACGGAATGCCTCACGTGCCAAAAGGTGTAGTATGATCACAAGAGTATTGCTATGGACTTCATCTTTGACCTTCCTAGATCGAGATACGAGAATGATGGGATAGAGACCATAATTGATAGGTTCTGTATGCACACACACTTTATTCCTGTAAGAAAAAACAATTAAGGCAGACCACATGGCGAGATTGCTTCTAGCACAAATCTTCAAGCACCATGGGATGCCTAAGTCGATTGCCAGTGATCGAGATCCCAGGATGACTAGTTTGTTCTAGCGAGCATTGTTTGATGACATGGGTACAAAGTTGGATTTTTCATCTTCATTTCATCCTCATGCAGACGAACAAAGCGAGAATGCCAATTCTACAGTAATGGATCTTCTCAAGTGTTAAGAAAGAAGGTATGGCCCTAGAGAGTGGTTATGGCTGGTCAGAGCAGGTCTCTCAGAGAGGGTGGAGGAGGTGCCTTTCTTCTCGTACACCACGTGGATTGGACGTCGCATCTAGATGGATGCAATGGCCTGGACACCTTCGTAGGAGAGACACTGGAGTGCGCAGCAGGTGCTCGAGGAGGTTAGATCCATATTTTGGGCCTGCCTGTGGTCTAGCCTACGTCCACGGAATATATCCTATTTCTTCTAGATGGTCGCACACGGTGGTCTCCCGGTGGGCCCGGCTTGAGCAGATGCGGGTGGATGGTAGCTGCCACAGATGTACAGTCGGAGCTATGGAGACTATTTCTCACTGCTTATGAAGCTGCCCAACAGCTCAGAGGATTTGGCTCGGAGCGCTTCGGATTGTGACACGGCTTCAGAGCACACATAGAGATTTCACGTGGGGTATGACAGCTTGGCTTATAGAGGGGGGCCACGCCTTCTCCATAGACACGGTCTCGCCAGCAGCAGCTCAGAGGATTTGGCTCGGAGCGCTTCGGATTGTGACACGGCTTCAGAGCACGCATAGAGATTTCACGTGGGGTATGGCAGCTTGGCTTACAGAGGGGGGCCACGCCTTCTCCATAGACACGGTCTCGCCAGCTTACCAGATACAAGGCCGGAGCATTCACAGCATTGAGCTTGACTTGGCTACTCCCCCCCCTTCTCGCCATCCCCCTCAGTCGAGAGAGGATAGTGTCTGGGAGACGGTGGGCAGCATCATGGCCTGGAACATCTGGGTGGCCCGTTGTAGCTGCCAGCACCATGTTCTTCCGATGGCTACGTTGGTTGCCATTTGGCAAAATATCATTTATACGTTGCGAACCATTTAGGAGCGCAACGTTTCAGGTTCTCGAGCTACCAACGATAGGCGGGCACATTTCTGCAAGGCTTGGCCTGCAGGTGTATTTTATGATCTCACTCCACGAGAGATTTGCTGACTGTATAGTCCACCACCATGGTTGTTAGCCCTTGTTACAGAGAATCCCTAGGCAGTGAGCTGGCATCTCTGGCAACAGGCGGGTTTTCTTTCAGCCTGTTTTTGTTTTTGGCCACAATTGGCACCTTTCCGGTTTTGCCAATTTGTATGGTTGGATTTTAAGCATTAATAGAAGTTCCTTTTCTCTGTAAAAAAGAAAGAAGGTATGGGGAAAGTATCTTCCTCTTGTGGAATTTGCATACAATAATACCATTTACAGCTCCACAGAAAAATCCACATTCAAAGTCATTTATGAAAAGGTGATTTTGCCCCCTATCCTCAGAACAAAGGACGCGATATTTGCAGCTGATTAGTATGTTCGAGACTTGGACACATCCTTTTCCCAGGTTTGGGCAGCAATTGAAAGATCCTCTCTGCCCAAAATTACCCCCCCCCCCCCCCCCCCGCCGCCAAAAAAGACAATATACATTAAAAATCAATTTCCAAGACATCAGAGATTTAGAAAAACTGAAATTTTTCTTTTTAGGATTCACTTCCACTTGTTGAGGTTCACCCTCTCTCTCATATGAAAACAAAGTACGTAGAAATAGCTGATTTCATTGATATAGCAATAGAAATGTTAGAAACAACTCGAATTGTCTCGCCTCTTCCTTAAGCCAAAAGCTAGTGCTCCTTGTTTCTGTGCATGAAACTGAGAGTTCTTGTCTTGACGACAAGATCTACTTCCTTTCTGTGGAACGCCGGCACACCCACAATGACATCATGATGTTTGAGGTGTGAAACATAGAACTCCTCATGGTCCACATAGTCCTAGACATGAATTCTGAGCTTTCCAATCAATGGAGTGACTTTAACTGGTTTTCCGTCCAAAACATGTTATGCATCTACAGCTAGTCCCAACTCTTCAGCCTTGATTCCTAGCCTCAAAGCTAGGTCTTCTGAGATGCTATAGCTCCTGGATCGAATAAGATCAAGGCATTCTGGTCTCTTACTTTACGCCATGGGAGGCAAAGTTATCGAGCTTCTGGATCAATGGCTCTTCCCGACATATCAGACACTCCCCCCGCCAGAATTTTTGACGGCCTCAAGCCTGGAGGCTTTTCGGGGCATTGGGCAAGCAAATGCCCCTCTTTTCCACAATGGAAACATTTTGCCTCCTTTCGCAAAGCCTCTAGTTGCTTTGGTGAAAACTTTGACTTTGCTTTGTAGGGCTTTAATGGACCTCTCAACTTCTGAGACTAGAGCTTCCTTTGTCCTTGAACTATCAGGGTCATGCTCCTTTTGAAGGTGTCTCCATCTTTGCCTTTTGAGGCAGCCATTGTTCGTAGCGAATCTTTCTTTATTTCTTCAACCACTACAGTTGAGTGCATCAGATCTCACAACTTTGTGTGGCATTCAATGCTCATTTGGATACGAATACTTGGATGCAGACCAGCCCGGTACTTCCGCATCTTTGACTTTTTTGAAATTTCCTTAAAGGGAGTCATCTGAGGTACACTGAAAATAACTTATGATTGTCAGTATTGAGCGTATCCATGGCTGTCATCGGGGATACACTCTATCAAGTTGTATGAACATCATCATAAAAACTCTTTGGCAAGAATTGCTCTACAAACCGCTTCTTTCCACTTTTCCACTTCTTGGTTGCTTGATCTACCACTAGAAGACCGCCCACCATGCTCTGGCATTGCTTGTAAGATGGAGGCTTACAATCTTCAATTTTGAATTCTCGTGACAGTGTCTTGTCCAGAAAGCTATACCAAACTGTTGGATGAAGTCTAAAGCTTTCTCACTTGACCCATACTTTCCATCAAAAGTTGTAAATTTGACGGACTTGCCTCCTCCTTTGAAGTCCTTTAGTCTTGTTCTGGTCTTCCTCCTTTTGTGCTCATGAGAAGATGCTTGCAGGAAGAAGAAGAAGAAGAAGAGGTACTAGAAGAAGATGGGCTGGAGCTAGGAGATCTACGTCGTTGCTTTCTGCTTCGTCTTCCATGAGGTCTTGGACTCCCTCTTTTCTTTGAATTTGAATATCTTTGAACAAAAGGGGAACTTGGGGAATGCTTTCCTATTGCCTAGGAGATTCTTTAGAAATTGAGGGAGATTTACGATCAATTCCTTCTCTGTGGGAAGGAACAAGTGCTGAAATTGAGGTATCTTTCTCAAGGACTGGAACTCCTGGATTCTTTCCTTTATAAATTCTTCATCGTCGGGATCTACAATAGGACATCTCATACTGGACCGCCGTCTTGGAGTTGAATGGCTTCGTTCTGAAACCATGATGTGGAAGATGAAAAATCGAACCCACCAAATCAAACTTGGCTGGGCCTAAAGCAATCAACTGCAAAACCCCACTCGTTCCAAGAAGGTAAACGCTAACGGGTGAAGACGGGAGCCGGCCTGATGAGCGATGAAGTATGGGTGGGAGTGGCTTTGGGGTAGGGTTCTGGTTGAGAGGACCCTCATGTGCATAGTTTCCCAATACGTTGTTCACAATTACAATGATGAAGAAGCGCTTCAATAACTCAATCTCCAACTGCTCTGATTCTTAGGTCTAAATATCTTTGCTAGGTCCATTCCCTGCCAAATGTACCTTCCACTTGCTCTACTCCTTGTAAAACCCATTCTTGGATCAAGGTTGTAAGCAAGCCTAACTACTATCAGTAAAGAAGCAGATAACCATCAAAATTTAACTCACATAACTTACAATCCTGTTCAGAATAAAAAGTGACTACAGCCCCCATACCCAAAGAATCTGGTTCTATCAACCGGGAAGCAGCTTAAACTCTTCAAACTCCAGAAAATCTGCTTTCCATCACTAGATCCATCTGCAGTCCCTTAACAGGTTCCACACAAGTCCCATAGTCATCATCAAATGACTCCATGTTTGTTGCCTCTTCACTTTTTAAATGTGTTCCATTCATGATTCAAAAAATTGCAAGCTTTTCACCGAAGTCCACCCGCTCGACAGCTGCTGCTGCTCCCCGCTCCTCCTGCTGCCCTCCCTTCAACTCCCCTCCTTGCTGCCTC
Source organism: Dipteris shenzhenensis (assembly GCF_047967505.1). Lineage (NCBI taxonomy): Eukaryota > Viridiplantae > Streptophyta > Polypodiopsida > Gleicheniales > Dipteridaceae > Dipteris > Dipteris shenzhenensis. Next base: position 6,840,336 of record NC_141607.1, read on the forward strand.
CTCCCTCCCCTCCCCTCCCTCCCTACCTGCTGCCCCTTCCCTTCCCCCCGTGCTGCTGCTGTAGCCCCTCCCCCGCTGCTCTCTCTCCCCCTCCCGCTGCTGCCTGCGCTGCCCCCCCCGCGCTGCTGCTCCAACCCCCCCCGCGCTGATGCCTACGCTGCCCCCTCCGCGCTGCTGCTCCCGTGCCCCCCCCCCCGCACTGCTGCTTGCACCTCCCCCCCTGGCGCACTGCTTGTCTGCGCCCCCTGTCCCTCTCCTCCTCTCCCCCCCTCCTCCTCTCCTCCCCTCCCTCTCTTCTCTTCACTCCTCCCCCTCTCCTCCTGCTGTCCCCTTCCCTTCTCTCCCTCCCCCTTGCTGCCCTCCCTCTCCCCCCTTCCAGCTCCCCCCTTCTTCAACCTCCCTCCTCCTTCAACCTACCCCCTTCTTCTTCTAACTTGCTCTCTCTCCTCTCTCCCTTCAGGTGTACACCCGTTCTTTTGAGGGTCTCCTGGGCATCAGGAAAGTGGACAGAGTTTTTTTTTTTGGGGGTGTTTGAGTCGGCCTTTCCCACCTCGATTGACGAATGGGCACCCACTCAGTCAATCCGTTACCCCACACACCGGCCGCGAGAACCGTCACATTTTCAAAAGACGAGCTGCAGCAGTTGCAAAAGGACTTGGAGCATGAGTGTTCCATGACTCTCTTCGCACGCATCTTTGGTTCACACCCCTCCAGATCATAGGCTAGAGATTGGATGCTTGCGGCGCTTCCCCAGGAGCTCGCCCCCCCCTTAAGGATGTTTGTTTGTTGGGACGAGGTTTCTTTCAGGTGTGCCTAGATTCCCCGGCGGACATCTCGAGAGACTTGCTACAGGCTAGGTTTCTATTTCTAGGCTGCAGGAGGATCTTTTTGTTTCCCTTTCAACTGGGCTTTGACCTAGTTGAAGAGGACAAGCAGGGAGTTTCTGTTTTCATCAAGTTCCTTGGTCTCCCCTCAGTTTATCACCGGCTTCTTTCAGGTATTGGCGAGAGGTTTGGTGTCGTAGCAGAGATCCCCCCCTCTTCCTGGCGAGCCCTCTTTAGCTGCTGAGGCAGTCAGGATGGATGGGGTACCCAGGGTTAGGATCATTGTCCAAGATCCTAATAGTTCAGATGACCACATCATGCTATAGCGACCCGATGGGTCATTCTTCCACCAGAGATTTGAGGTTGCAGGTCGGCAGGACCAGTGCAAGATTTGCAGATCCTCAGGGCACTTCGCTAGAGACTGCCCAAAGACCAGAAACAGGCCGAGAAAGCAACCAGCTCGTACTAGCTTATGACAGAGAGCAGGAGCAGGACCTACCGCTCCACAGGCACTGCCTCAGACACGGGCTCCCCCTCCTCCTAGGGTTGCTCGAGTCCCTCTTGCACCCCGCACCACCTCTCGCCCACGGTGGGTTAGGCCCTCTACTTCATATCATACTTCCACCGCTTCGAAGGCTACCCCCTTGGAGCCTCAGGAGGCTAACGCCTTGGAGCCTAGTGTTCAGGGGCCTTCTTCCACTCCACCCCAAGATTAGGCTGTACCTCCCTCAGCAGCCTAGGTTATTGGCACCTCGTCCGCAACACTGCTTGATCAGGACCCAGTACAGGTGCCTCCTTCCGTGGATAGAGCGAAGGGGGTCTTACATTCTCTCCCTGCTTCGGTAGGAATCCTTCGGACCCCCTCCCCAGGACTGGCTCAGCGGAACTCCTTTTTCGCTCTTGAGGACCTCTCTGACCTCCCAGATGATGATTTTGTACTTTCCATTTTGGAGCGCCACTTATCGGCATCCCTATTGAGAGATCTTTCTCTCTCTCACTTGTGGACTTTCCTCCCCTTGGACCTCGGGTGTATGGCAGGAGGTTAGCTCCGATGGAGGGTTCTTTTTCCACCACCAGGTCGTATAAGGTATTCCAACCTGCTTCCTCCCGTTGATGAGGATAGCCAGTTGGAATATACAGGGATTGGGCGGCATCCCTCATCGCCGTCGCAGACAACTGATCAGGAATCAGCTCCATCCAGGTGTGTCAGGTGGTTCCTTAGACATTCCTTTCTTCAGGAACACAAACTGGATCCCAGAGATTGCTCCAAGTCAGGTAAGCTGCTTTCAGGCCGGACTTTTTGGCTTCCTGCCTTGGAAACCAGAGGAGGTACATGCATATCAGTTTCAGATTCTATTCTCCCTCTTTTCATTGGACATGGTACCATCACCCCCTCCAGGGCCCAGTGGATTTACTTTTGATTGACGGACATAAGGTTGGTTTCCTCAACCTCTATGCTTCGAACAACAGAGGGGACCGTGTTCTTTTTTGGAAAGAGTTGCTCTCGTGGGCTGACATTGCAGATTCGTGGATTATTGAAGGTGACTTCAACATGGTTGAGGCACCATCCAATAAGCAAGGGGGCAGAGAAGGTGGTATTCATTCCCTCCAGAGAGCAGCTTGGGATGCCTTCTTGTTCAAGTTAAGTGGCAGAGATGTTTGGTCAGATGATGCATTTCATATTCAATCTCAGTCACTTTTGTTTTCGTGGTCGAACCGTAGGGTGCAGATGCCTATCCATGCTCGGATTGACAGATTCTATGTGGATGACTGGGCTCTTGATAGAGGGGGGACAATTTGCATTGCACCTGGTGTTTCCACCTCCGACTATTTTCCGGTAGTTTTATCTATCTCAGAGCCCCATCTGAGAGGACGGTCTCACCGTATCAGGATCCCCGATGCCTTGTGCACATATGAGACTCTCACAGAGCCATTCTTGGAGATCTGGGTTTCTCACTTGCAGGGGGGGTGGCCGATCCTTCACATGTGGCCACAGCACTTGCCAGCATCAGCGACTTCTATCACTCTGTCACTACTGCTCGGCGAGGTGAGGTACTCAGGCAAGAGATTGGTATCCGCCGGCAGTTGGCAGCCTTGCAGAGGGAGGAGCAGAGACAACCTTCAGATGCTTGGATACAGGAGCGCCTTGCTATAGCAAGGGCTCACTTACAGACATTGCTTGATTAGAGAGCAGAGTATGCCTTTCATGTACGGAAGTCCTTTTGGATACAGATGGGAGGGAGAGTCAATAAACACTTTTTCTCTACACTTGGTCCCAGACATAGTAGAGAGAGTGTCAAGCAGCTTATTGACTCTGACGGCGTTTTGCGGTCTCATCCAGATACCGTCATGCACTTAGCGTCAGATTTTTATGCCTCCCTTCTTTCTGCAGATCCTGACACACAGGCCTGAGATGTGGCTAGAGATGTAGTTTCGCAGAATTTAGCTGTGTTGGTCACACCAGAGATGATATGCTCACTTGATGCACGCTTTACCAACACATAGTTTAGGACTTCTCTCTCCGCCCTTCATAAGGGTAAGTGCCCTGGTTCCGATGGTCTTACTCCATCTTTTTTTACAGCCTTTTGGGATATGATAAGTGATCATATTACTTCAGCCCTGTAGGGCATTTGGGACTTGAGTGAGATGCTTGATTCACTGAGGGACTCATACACCTTATCCTGAAAGGTGGCTACAGGAATTCTGTATTCCATTGGAGACCCATCACTCTTTTGGGCACTCTATACAAAATCCTTGCCAAGGCGATCAGCATCCGATTGCAGCCCCTTCTTCCAGACCTCATCCATGATACTTAGACAGACTTTGTGCATGGCAGGAGCATATTTGATAATATCTTTTCCTTTTGGGAAGCCACAGAGTGGGCTATGCAAAGCAGGGAGAGGCTGGCAGTTCTACTCTTGGACTTTGAGAAAGCCTATGACAGAGTAGATTGGGGTTTTGTTGAGGGCACTCTTCTACGATTTGGATTTTCAGATGCATGGGTGGCCTCCCTTTACAGATCAGCCCACAGCCAGGTTTTGATCGCACGGGTAAGGGGTAACAGGTTCGTCAAGGATGCCCTTTAGCCCCTTTCCTCTTTCTTTTTGTGGCAAAAGCTATGAGTATCTTCCTTAGATATCAGGCTGATCTTTATGGGCTGAGATTGCCCTTGAGACAGGAGCAGGAGCTTTTTGACTGTGAGTTGGTTGATGACACTGCGATTTTTATTGAGGCCTCTTCACAGTCACTTGATTCTTTCCGGACAACCTTGGATATCTTTTGCTCAGCTGCAGGGGCAGACATTAATTGGCATAAATCCTCTGGCTTTTGGATCAGTGATGAGGACACTCCAGGTTGGGGAGTTGACATTGGCTTTTCCTAGATTCAGAGGGGTGTTCTTGTCAGGTGTTTGGGATGCCAAGTAGGATTGGGCATCTCTCCGGCACAGTAGTTTGCCCCAATACTAGAGAGTATAAGGAAAAAGCTCATTGTTTGGAGCTCAACCAAACTTGACCTTGCATCTAGAGTTGTGGTAGTGAAGGTTCTTTTGGCCACCGCCTGGTTTGTGTGTTCTTGCTAGTGCCGGTCTAGGGATTGCATCACTCAGCTCATTAGACCAGTCAAAATTTTTTTATAAAGTGGACGTGATGGCACGGCAGATGTTGCAGCAAGGGTGGCCTGGGAGACCATTATTCTCCCTACATGTGAAGGGGGCCTTAATATCATTGACCTGGACTTGCAGTGCAGGGCATTGCTTTGTAAGGTGGTGGTGAAGGGACTCATGCCTAGGCAGGAACCTTGGAAGGATTTCTTTTTTGGACGAATTCAGGCTTGCACACCTACCTTGGTAGATGATTGGGTGGACAGCCCTCGCTGGATTTTTACTTCCGCCCCTCTCAGATCTCCTGCCTCTCCTCTCATGACTGCCATCCTGAAAGTTTGGGGGAGCTTCAGGAACACTCTTCGAAGGGTTCCGCCGCCCTCTACCCTCGAAGAGATTGATAGGCACCCGATCATTTGGAACGATAGTATACTTGATGAGCATGGCAGACCACTGGGCACTTCCCATTACATGCAGTGGTCTAGATGGGAGAGAGGCCCCGCCTACACAGTAGGCACTTGGAAGGCATTTATCCGGCTACCTGAGGATCAGAGACTACACTCTGTGAGTCACCTCAGAGGGGTAGCACGTAGGATTCAACAGATAGATGCAGCCATCCCGGTGGAATGGACAGTTGAGATGCCTATTACTTCCACCACTTGGATGGGAGCTTTTTCAAGGACAACAGTTCCTCTACAGGTGATCGCTCTTCGAGGTCTCGGGGAAGATGCACTGGTCTTTGACGTTAGGGATGGCGGTATACTCTCTAGATCCACGGATCATATTCTTCTAGAGATTGCCTTTTAGCATGTCAGGATTGCTGGTTTTGTGGACCATGGAGCGGGCTTGCAGTGGTACTTAGACCCCGACCCTCTGCTCTTGGCCCTAGGATCTTGGAGATTGTGGTTATATGGAGATGCACCTATCAGGTGCTTGCAGTGGGACCCAGGAGAGTGGGACTGGATAGATCATGGGCACCGAGAGAGGGGGATTCCCTTCTTTCGTTTCACGGTTGGTAATGCCAGGAGATTTCAGCTGAGCAGTAGGTTAGAAAGATCACTCTTTTCTTTTGGCTTTCTATTCATGGAGGGATTGCAGTGAACCTGTGGAGATCACGATTTGGGGCTGATCCCACTTGCCCTCGCTGTCATTTTGCAGAGGAGTCAGTGCTGCCTTTGGGACTGCAGTCAGGCGAGGACTGTTTGGAAAGGGGTTGCTCGGATACTCAATATTTTTCATACTTCCCCTTTCTTCATGACTTGGGTCTCGGTCGCATGGTTATCCCTTACTGGGCCCCGGGTGTTTTATGAGGTTGAGCCTTCTTCTTGGGCACTCTCGGTCTGCCGGCAGGTGATACAGCCTTGCTCTCTTCAGGATGTACCACTTAGTCCGTTCAGAGCTTCTCATGCTTCAGTGGACACCTCTTGGGAGATTTTGGCTAGCATTTCCTCTTGGCACATTTGGAGAGCCGGATGTACAGAGGCCTGGGATGGCACCCAAATACACCCATCACAGGTGTTCACAGGTATTTGGACTGACATGGTTCACACTTTAATAGCCATATGGGCTAGCATGCAGGGCCCTTCACGGGCAGCCTCTTCTAGGAGGACTGTATTTCTCCCTTTTTCTCCCTTTTTCTCGACGGTTTGTACCGGATTGAGATGGCACTATCAGCCCCAATCCTTTCTTTTTGGCTCTTGAGCTTTTCATGCATTGCATGGTGTATCCCGTATGGAGCTTGCTCTATTGAAAGCTCTTTCTAGCCTTCAATGCTAGAAAGAGCTTTCTGCTAGCCGAAAGCACAGGCTGCTGCCTGCTCCACTCTCTCTCTCTCTCTCTCTCTCTCTCTCTCTCTCTCTCATGTACCTGTGATATTGTATTGCCCAGGTCCCATAGGCCGGTTTTGGTCTTCAGAGGACGATAATATATTCTTCTTCTTCTTCTTCTTCTCTCTCTCTCTCAGAGGTCCGTTCGTCACTCAGGTCCGTCCGTCGCTGAGGTCTCTAGTCACGTGTATCCCTCAGGTCCATCCACCGCTCAGGTCTCTGGTCACGTCCGTCGCTCATCGTCATGTCCGTCGTTCTTCGTCACCGTCCATCTCCCGTCGGCTCATCGCTGATCGCCTTGGATTTTCTGACACCCGTTGCTCCTCGCTGCTCTCCCGCCCAATGCTCACCTATGCTAGCCTCTCCGCTCACCTACGCCGCTCTATCCGCTAGCCTATGCTGCCCTCTCGCGAACCTACGTTGCTCTACCCGCTAGCCTCTCCGCTCACCTACGCTGCCTCTCTCTCTCTCTCTCTGGGGTTGCACCGCCTGCATGTAGTTGCACCGGTTCTGCTGCTCCGTCCGCCTAGTGGGTCGCTCCACCCGCTGACCCGTTGCTAGTAGCAGCTACTAGCAGCTGCTAGTAGCTGCTCAAGACAGCTGCCTAAGGCAACGCAGCTGCCCTGTGCCACCAGCAGCTGTGCCACCTACAGCAGCGACAGCAACGCCAGCGCCATTGAGCAGCAACTGCACCACCTACAGCAGCGCCACCAACAGCAGCGGATTGCATCACCAGGAAGGCCCCCCCCCCCCACCCCTCCATCTGATTCGGCTGAATCACTCATCTTATTTGATTTGATTTGATTTGCTTCATGTGAAGAAATATATACATCATGGAAAGCCCGGACAGAAAGACGCGAGGAGAAAGAGACAGAAAGATCAATGCCATTTGGGCCAAGGGGCAAAACATTTCAGATGCCAATACAAAAGGATGCATGAATGCAATAAAGGAGGTTGTCAAAATGCTTGAGAGTGATATTAAGTCACTACAAAAGAAGGGATCCACATATGCTGATTGGGAAATGCAAGGCAAAAAATATGAAGCAGAAAATGAGCTCCGGATGAGCAAATGGCACACTGAAATGCAAACATTCATGAGAACCATGATAGGAAATATGCAAACTGAAATAGACCTGAATGCCTAAAAAATACATGAATTACAAGAACACCTCCAAAAGCTTCAAGAGGAAAATGAGTCACTGAAATCAAGGCATACAATGGAAGAAGGGGAGATTCAATCATCTATCCATGATGAGCTGAATTCACTCCGGGAACAAATCAAGAAATTAGAGAAGCAAAAGGAGAACCATGCAGGATCATTGGGGGAGAATGATAAACTCATCATTGAGCTGAAATCTGAAAATGCCCAACTAAGGAAGGAAATGAAGGCACTACAGGCCAATGTTAATGGAAAACACGCTGAAATTACACAGCAAATGACAAAGGGGAAGGCTGACATGCTAGCATGGAAGGATGTGGTCAAAAAGGGTACAACAGCCCCCAAGAGGGAGCTAATTTCTGAAACCCTAGAGGAGGAAAAGAGACGGCATAGCAAAGCATTGAATGTACTAGTGCGAGGGTTAGATGTAGGAGACACTCCAATGGGAGATGCAAAATCTTTATTTGAGAAAATGGAGATAAATCTCACATGCGATTCAGCCTGGTGCGTTGGGAAAGAAGACATGCCCAAGAGACCTATGGTTATCAAAATGAGGACAGCCACAGACAGATCCAATCTCCTAGAGGTGAGGGCATGATTGAAGGGGACTAGAATCTTTCTAGATGATGACCTAACACTACTACAGCAAGAACACAGAAGAGCGGGCATGGTCAAGGTTATGGCTGCGAGACAAGAAGCAAAGTGGGCTGTGTACCGAGATGGAAAAATCATTATTCAGGACAGAAATGACAGCAAAGAGGGGACAATTGGAGAAGTGAGCAGAAATGACAGCAAAGAGGGGACAAGTGGGGAAGTGAGCAATGCCAGCCGTGACAAGAAGGGCAAGGAGATAGTGAAAGACAATAAATGACGGTGTCTAACTGATGGAGGAAGAGACTTAGAACAACTACGCATGGCTGTATGGAATTGCAATGGCACGCTTTGGTCCGATCCAGGGGGGTTCCTAGAGACATATGCTGACCGAGATGTTATTTTTTACACAGAGACACATGCGAGCCCAGAGAGAGGGCTGCCCGATGTGGTGGGCTACACATGGGAGTCGACCCATAGGAAAGAAACCCGGAGAAGGAACGGAGTCCGTGGATCAGGAGGGGTAGCTGTCCTATTCAGAGCACATCTGAGACCATGCATATCCGTAGTACAGAGAGAGGAGCATGCACGATACATGTGGATACGATTAGAGCCACCAGGGGCCCGTGCACTTTACATAGCAGTATGTTACTTTCCCCCAGAGGGTTCCCCTTATGCAGATGAGGTCACAACAAACAGACATAACACATTTGAGACGATCCATGATGACATCATTGAATTCTCTAGAATTGGGGACATTCTCCTTCTAGGGGACTTCAATGCACGTACAGGGGATCTACAAGTGGGGCTACTAGATTTCACACATGAGAGGGACCCTCACATGATTCTAGAGCTAGATGCCACCGAAATGGGGATACTGAGACATTCCGCAGATGCCTCGAATGTGACCGAATACGGGAGACAGTTACTTGATCTAGGCGCGATACATGATTTAATCATATATAACGATCTCCAACGATGGCCATCATCAGGAGGACTCACATGCTTTCCACACGGAGGGGGGACAAGTACAGTAGACTATCTCCTTGGCTCACTATCCTCCACATCGAGGATATCTGACTTTACGGTGCCTCCACCACCACTTGGAGCCGATCACACATATTTGGCATTCAATATATCAGCCGTTATACCTCACATAGATCGGCGCCCCAGAGACAGCCATGCACGCAGGTTCATTTTGATCGAGCCCTCGATCCGGTCTACACCAGTCTTTTGGCTAGAGAGCTCTCTGACTTACTCGGAGATGGCGGAGGCTTGGATTTGACTCAGGCCTCAGACACACTTGTTACCGTCATACAAGATGCTGCTAGTAGATCCTTCCCCATGACCCAACCCAAACAGGCACGTGAGGGGAAGAGGTTTGATAATGAGTGCAGGGCGGCCAGAGCACATCTCACACGGGAACATGCATTAGGTAACATGCCTACACATGAGGCACAGAGGATCTTCCGACGACTGACACGCCGTAAGAGACAAGCTTTCCTTTGGACACGGGGAACTATCGCACTCTCATGATTGGCCACACATTGGCCAAGATCTATGGGTCAGTACTAGGGAGGGTACTTAACAACCACACAGAGCTCCATGGGCAGCGAGCACTAGGGCAGGCGGGTTTCCGGAGACAGCACTCCACTTTGGATCATATCTTTACTTTGCGGACATCGAGGAAGCCAAAGCCCAACACCAGAAAGTATACGCTTGTTTTGTAGACTTTCGGAAGGCCTTCGACATTGTCCCACGAGCCCGTCTCATCACGAGATTGCACGAGCTACAGATCCCAGAGACATTGATTTGGGGGGTTATGAGCCTATACGAGTCGGTCAGAGGAAGAGTCCGAGCCCCAAGAGGTATATCAGACTGGGTTGAGAGCACGATTGGGGTGAAGCAGGGTTGCCCTCTCTCGCCGACCCTCTTTGGACTCTACATCGATGAGATCACATCCTTCCTAGACCGATTGGGCAGAGAGGGCTCACCATTGGCTGACCTCCTGATTCATATATTACTATATGCTGACGACATAGTTCTTCTATCTTCATCGGCCGAGGGATTACAAGCATCTGGACGCCCTTAAGGTATTCTACAGAGAGAAGGACCTGACTGTCAACCTTGGCAAGACCACGGTCATGATCTTTAATACCTCACATCCAGTGCTTCTTCGACACAACTTCACATACATAGGTGAGCCAGTGGAGATAGTACAGTCCTATACATATTTGGGCACGGTCTTCGGAGGACCCATTTTCTCGATGACCCAGGCTGCCAGGGCACAACTCACACGAGGCCTGAGCGCTCTGGCCCGACTAGAGAGACAGTGCTTCCAGGCACATTTCCAGGATCCTCCAACGAAGAGCTAGCTCTTTGACACTCTAGTACGGCCAACCGCCATGTATGCAGCGCCCTTCTGGGCGAGTGACATTCCAGTAGCAGATTGGAGGAAGTTTGAGAGGCTACAGGATGATACGGAGTAAGTCCTCAGTTCCACATGAGATCATACACGCAGAGTTTGCCATGACACCACTATATGTCGATGCTATCTTCCACACAGTGACTTTCATTCACAGGGTAGGGAATCTGCCTCATTGGAGACTACCGAGGGTAGCTTTGGAATCATCCCGATGCCTAGCAGGTGAGGGAGCAGCCACCTGGTGGCATTCAGATGGACAGACTACCCCCATTTCAGTATAGCATGGATGCCCCTCCTGAGCCACTTCCGCGCGATAAGATTAACTGTATCATACGGTTAGGCCTCCTCCAGCTCACCACATCCCAGACTGGTTGAGGGACCAGCCGCTCCCCACCAAGATGCAGTTCTATCATGATCACTTCCTCAGAGTCTCTAATGACGGTTTCATTATCCGACCTCCTTATCTAGAGGACAGAGCAGTCTCACATGCACTCCGGATTGCCGTTGGCCAGATACGAGTTTCCTCCCATCAGCTTAGGATTGAGGCGGGCCGGGCTGCAGGTCTACCCAGAGAACACACGATCTGCACACTATGCAACATGGATACCGTTGAGACTAAGGAGCACTTCCTATGTAGCTGCCCGGTTTACTATGAGATACGAGGGCGATATCATTGCCTTTATGAGGAGACGACCGGCTTCGGCCCGCTCTCTCGGTTGATACACTTCCAGGACTAGGTCTGTGTAGGGTTGTACTTGATGGAGATACGCCGACACTGAGAGGCACTATTGAGACAGACTAGAGCACTATCAGCACCGGACAGACTACAGGATACAGAGCCGGCGGGCCCAGCTCAAAGACAGTTTACAGACTTCTATGCCTTCGAGACGGCTCCTGGACACAGTGGAGTTGAGGATGAGGAGATTGTCGACATGAGAGCAGCTTGGATCAGCAGTCGGTCACACCAGACTCTTTAGACTACTAGGGCACACACCATTGAGGTTCGTCCCATCACAGCACTACTTGTAGGGGACCGCCAGCGCCAGAGACGAGGGATCACGATCAACGTAGCCTGACGGGTACTGAGATCGAGGCGACCGCAGCCACCACCTAGATGCGAGACAGCCCGACAGTTACAGATACGCGACATCTTCATGGCCCAGCGGAGAGACCTCACCTGACTTGATCTGGACACTTGATCTGGACACTCCTAACTCTTGATTCAGATTCTGATTTTGTCTCTATTCTATTCTATTTAGACACTAGATTAGTACTTGGCAGGGGCTTTAGCTCACCCCCTTGCCCCAGCCCACAGAGGCTTGTATGAGATCTTTTTCTGTCCCATAGACCCGTGAGGTCTTCCGAGGAGGTTAATATATCTTTCTTTCTTTCTTTCTTTTTTTCTAACGGTTTTCTTTAATACCCAAAAAAAAAAAGTGTTCCAAGCTGTCAAAATCTGCACAATGGTAGGGCCCAAAAGCCTGAACAGGCTATCCTAGGCCTACACTCTTTACATTGCCATCCAGACAGTTACGGAATGGAAAAGATAATGATGTGGTTAGAAATTGCCAGACCAATATTGAAAACTCCCAACTTAACAGATATGACAGATTACTTTAAAAAAGCAACTGAGCAGATATGACAGCTCAGTACACACTTGCATATCTGTTCTACAACAAAATGTCAATATGATGGTCACGACTTCTAGCTAATAAGATGGTAAACCTGATGTCAGTTATTAGTATTTTAGAACAAATCATGTTCCCTGAAAACACCTCACCAGAATCATCTCTTATTTCAATGCAGAGAATATCAAATCATCTTTACCTGAAACAGGAACGCCGAGCAGAAATTTAGCTCCTCTAATTACAAGATCCTCATGACTGGGACTAAATTAAAAAACTCTTCAAGAGCATTCTAGAAAATAATATTAATGAGATAGCTCAAGTGCGGGGGCAACAAGCACATGGAGAACCTACAAACACTGATTTAATCTTTACAATTACAGCTGTCATGGCATTGTTTTGCACCACACAGAGTTTGGTTATTTCGTGCATTTCGGTAAGCAAATTGGTAGGCTCCTTCATGGGCTCTGACAAGGAGCTGGACACCATCCTTTGCATGTCAAGCAGCATAGTGTGATACCCTTGCCAAAAGTTGGGTGAGATGTACAGCGTTACCTGCAGTGCCACATTATCCCTCTTTATTCGAGCTACTTAAAATGCCCAACTCCCCAGGTGGACTGTAAGTAAATCCACCAGCTCACTTGAGCAACAGAATGTAGACATAGTTTTCAATAAAGTAGTCATCCAGTCGTCAGTTTCACATTACACAGTGAGAACTGTTGAGACAACCAACGTTTCAGCATGGTTGGGGCAGCCAAAGTTTCTGACCTTCAAGTTGACAACCCTGCACATTCCAAATTCTTGACTCCCTTGACTTATACTGTAAATCATGAACTCATAGACTTTTGGGTCATGTACTAAGGTTAAATAATTAGTTCTTTCTCTTGCATGTATGCGCTTGCATACAGAAGATGCACTTCATAATCAAGCATTCACGTCTCTACAAGTGGGAGGACAAAACAAGTCAATATTCACATAGACATGCATATCAGTACTTTCTTAATCCTCCCTCTCCAAGAATATAAAGCGTAGAGCTGACCAAATCTTTCAAGCCCGAAATGCGTGCAATGTCTGCTTCCACCACAGGACGAGATAACCACACTATCGCTGTGTATTGCTTCTGCAAAATATCAGTCACATCAAACGCTTCTACTCGTATTTATAACCCACATCCACAAAAAGGAAAATTTCCAACAAGAAAGACTGTTGAAGGTTCTATGATACATCTCTCTTGTAAACCAATCTTGATCATTCGATAGTTCATCATTGAAAGAAAAAATATGCTTTAGCTAAAACAAGACACATGGCAACTTGTTTGTTCAACATAATCACAGTTCAATCAATTGGACTATATGAGACTTATATTTAATCCTTTCAACATATATAATTGTCGGAGAATCTACTCTCATACCCTAACACCTTGATACTTGGCTAGACTGTCAAAGGTAGGGGCTTGTTCTCTTTCGGAAGTATTCCTAGAGGTCTAATGCTACTGATGCAAGGAGACATACCTCCTACGTCATGATACCAGGGAATGGAAAGCATTGCAATGCAACATATGAGGAATGCAAGGGTACAGAAAGCATTGTGGGTGCGACCATGAGGGGTGTCGTGGTACGAATGCATAGAAGGTACTCTGGGTACAATTATACAAGAGCTCCCATGGAACAAACGTGCGAAAGGATGAAAATTTGATAAATGCAAGCAGTGACAAGAACATATAGAGAGGAGAACACGCACTCAACCTACACAAGCAAGTACATAGAACTACTTCCAGAGTATTGAGCCAATAAGCATGAGCCGTCTCAATGCCATTCACTCATCAACAACACTACACGGAAAGCTTATAGCTCTAACCACTCTCCTCTCCTCAACTCTGTTAGAATTATTAGTATATTCTAGGCAGTGGCCAATGTAATGTAATAAGTAGGTTAGGGGCACTTATCCCTCATTGAGGTTTTTTCCCCTAACCACAGTCCAATCCCTAACTACGGTTAGTGGGATAGAATAAGGGTTTTGTCACTTACAAGATTGCCTCTTGCCTCATCTCCTTGCTTCTTTTCCTTCTCACTTCCTTGCATCGTGCTTGTTGTTGGAGATTCCAAGACCGTCCCTCCCCTCATTGGCCAGCTCCTCTACTCCTTGCGTCGTCCTTCCCCTCATTGGCACGCTCCTTCATTAACAATGCACTCTCCCTCATCAACTAGTTTGAAGGCCATGTACATCTGCAAGATTCCGATCTTCCCTCATTTTGGTGTCTCCAATGAAAAGCTTGGGGGTCCTGTTTTTGGAGGGGGGAAGCATGAAAATGGCAGCACATTAATGTGCTGCCATTTTCATGCTTTTGCCACCCGAAAACAAGACCTGCAAAACCCTTGCTTAAGCTTGATTGAGCCTCTTGATTTTGGGGGTGTAATGGTCAAAAATGGCAGTGCGTTAAAAGCAAGGGCTTTGCAGGCATTACAAGTCCAGTAAATGAAATCAATCAGATTAGGAATTGGCAAACTCGATTTAGGAATGGTCACAAATACTTTGTCTTTGAATAATGCCTTGGATCATGCGATGGGGTCCCATGAACCTGTTGCCTGTGATGACGAATGGTTCGACCCTAGACTCAAGGTGACATATGTGTAGCACTAAAAGGCCTGACTACATCTTTGGAATGCACCACCTGACCTGGCCAGAGAATAGAATGCCAGTCACATTGTTTCAGGGGAAGCAATTTAGATTTGTCAAAATTGACATGCAATCCCACTGCCAAACCATACAATGATAGAGTGGTCATAAGCATGTGAAATTCCCGGGGAGAATACTATGGCATGAAGAAGGAATCATCAGCATATGCTTGTGCCAAAAAAGATGCAGCCCCAGGGATTTTAAGACCAGTCATCTGTCCTGTGTTTGTAAGATGATCAAGATACATTAAGAGGGGATGGATCGCAATGGCATAGAAGAGAGCACTAAGAGGGCAGCCCTGTCTTACTGATCTACCCAATGTCCATGACCGAGATAGATGACCCCCAAGAATGCACTAAGAAGTAGAGCCAGAATAAAGCCAGTAAACTGCATTTGCTATCTTGGGACCAAAGCCCAACTTTGTCATGATTTGAGAGATAAAATCCCATTGAACAGTGTCAAATGCCTTAGCAATATCTACCTGCAATATGAGCACATCTTGATGCGAGTACTTAGCATATTCAATTGCAGTCAATGCATTGGAGATATTGTCATGGATTTGTCTTCACGGCACAAACCCATACTGATGAGGATGAAGGCCCGCATTTAGTATCCCGTGAAGCCTATACACAATCATTTTGGCAATCAGTTTGTAAACTACATGCATCAAAAGTAATAGGCCTCCAATCTGACATATGGTCACACAGATGTTTTTTGGGTACAAGTTTGACTGTGCCATGCTTCCAAGAGTGCGGCAACTGATTTTCTTGCCAGGCAACATTGATCATTTGCAAGAGGACTCCTTTCAAATCATCCCAAAAGGAAATATAAAATTCCACCGTAAGGCCATCCTTGCCAGGGGACTTGTATTTACTGAGGTGGAACAATGCATTATGAAGTTCTGTGTCAGTAAAAGGTCTCTCCAAGATAAGAGCATCATCCATTTCTACTATTTCAGAAACATATTGGAGGAATTCAGTCCTAGCATCAGTCATTTGATTGGATGGGGAACCAGGAGCAGATAACAATTTCTGAAAGTAGTTTTGGCATTCATCTTGGAGATCAGAGAAAGAGTGTGTCCAAGAGCCATCGAGCTTCGTTACCCTTAGACATGAGTTTTTCTTTCGAGTAGCATGCAGGCCCTGGAAAAAGGCTTTTGATGAGCAGCCCTTATCCATGAGGGGCTTCATTCTTGCCCTGATCTGCCATTTGTGCAATTTCCTCTGATCATTAATAGTCAATTTAATGTGAGCATGTGAGAGGGTATCATTTTCTGAATCAGAGAGAGGCCTTAACTGAGAAAATTCAGTCAATTGTTGTGCTGTCCTTTTTGCCCATTTAACCTCATTCCTCCATTCAGTCATATGCCATTTGCCATACTCCCTAATGACATTCTGCATACGAGAGACAAAACTGTCCCAAGCATAATTCATGTCCTCCTTGGCCTGCAAAGCCAAGGGATGAATTGCAAATCGGATCATTTGCTGACAATAGTGATGTCGGAAATAAGCCTCATTAACATGCAATAAGGAAAGGGGTGGCAAATCATCCAGAGGCATGCCAAGCTGCAAATTCATCCACAATGGGGCATGATCTGATAAGCCCAATGAGAAATCTATAAAGAGATGAGGGCTAAAATCTGCAAATTGTTGTGGGTAAAACAAATACCTTCTGTCAAGCCTTGCCCAGTATGTTGTAAGTGCATTATGATGAAAAGTATATCCAGGCACTGACCCTTGGAGTAGCAGCCATAATTCTTCAGCCTGCACAGATACAAGCATGCTGTCCCATTTCTGCCTTTCCAATGATAGCATATGAGATCTTGAAGTGGTGTTATCTCTTGGTAGGGGGGAATTATTGAAATCTCTACAGATGAATGCATTGGATCTCCATGGATATCTGCATAAAGAATCCCATAATGAAGCCCTCATGGCAGAGGTTTGGGAGGCATAAACTGATGCAAACTCAAGAATATCACCATTGACATTACATTGTATGACCATCCATCTGCCACTGCTGTCATTAAAGGCCAACTGAGGTTCCAGATCATGTCTAACCAGTATGCATACACCTGAGTAGGTAGTGGTACCAGCATAATATATATCATAGCCGCCAAAATAATCATGATGACCAACCATGGAGTGTTGATTATGTTCTTGCAAACAAACAATATCTGGCTGCATTTTATGTGCATAATTCCATAAAAGCCTCCACTTGGAGACATTGCAGAGGCTCTGTACATTATATGTAAAGCACTTAAGTGTTTAGAGCATGAGAGAGGTATATACAGGAAAGTGTCAAAATAAAACAAGACATCAGAGAGGCAAAGCCTCTGCCTGCATGGGCTGCATTCCTTCATGATCCATGAAAGACACTGCGTTTTCCCCTTCTTCTGAATCAAATATGGGGATGCCCTTCTTCAGTACCCCCACCCAATTTTGAAGGATAGGAGCTGAAGTAGAAGCATGTCCGGGTGAGGGAGAAGAAGCATCCCTTGGACGAGATTGAAGGGGGCGTTGCTTCAATACAACCACCTTCTTAGGTTGTTGAAAACCATCCTGATCAATCCCTGCAGATTCTTTCATCTTCGCTTTTCCTTTATCTTTTCCTTTTCCAACAAGTGACTGCACCTGATTGATTGGTTTAGCATTCTTAGCTCCATTTCTATGGGAGGGGGCTGATGCAGAACCATCGGGCATTCAGAGGCTAGATGCCCAAACTTGTGGCAGGCAAAACAAGCTCCTGCAAACACGCCCCACTTCAATTCAAAATACTTTTTTCCCAATTGCACTCCCTCAACTTCCACTGCAATAGAAGGAGGGGTAGGTGTATCAGTGTCCCAGAGAATGCAGAACCTGTTACGGTTTCCCATGGGCCATGGAGGACAAATGACCTGTCCCAAAGAAGCAGCCAGGCTAGGCAACTCTTCACGCATATAATCGGGGAAGTTAACAACCTCAACCCATACAGGACAATGATGTCGTATAAGACTTTGATAATCCTTGTTTGGGGACCAGGGCATAGCATGTACCATCTGCTTCCCATAAAACAGGGGAGAGAACTCAAGTAGCCTCTGCTTGCACGAAGCATCTGATAAATGCACTTCATAGAAGCCTCTGGAAGCAAAATACACTCCCTCTACAAAGCATCCTCCAAGGATGGACTTAATCCACTGTGCGACATCACTAGCCGCTGGGATTCTTCCTGGAAAGAAAATTATGACTGCAGTTTGAGACAACTTCCTGAGAGGATTGACGAGGGACGGCAATTTCAATTTGTACGTGACCTCTGGAACCGGTTTGCCCCATTCCTGTCGTGACTGCTGAAAGTCATCCTTAAGGGTGTCAAACACGTACTGAGCTTCCACAGTAAGTTCATCATCTTGCGATGCAGGCTCGGATAGGCGACGCTTAGAATCTGCGGGTCTTTCTTTTCGAGCATATGTACAAACTTCCAAATCTGAGGCCATGATGGAACTGTGGCAAGACAAGAAGGAAAAAAGGAAAGAACAAACACGGGACTGTACGGATAAGTACAGGAAACAACAGATGTGTACGAACTTGGGGACGGGACTGTACAGAAATCCAAAGACGGGACTGTACGGAAACGAGGAGCTGCAGGGGACTGAGTACGAGGTGAAAAAGAAACCAGAGGAGCTCTAGAGAGGTGGCTGATAGCAGAGGACCATAGGCAGAAGTAGGGGCAGGTCGAGATCACCAATAGAGCCGGGTGAGGGCTGGAATCGGCGCCATGGCTAGAGCACACACACACACACACGCTACACACACACACACTCACTCGCCATCAACACACACACACACACACACACACACACACACACACACACACACATATACATACATATATATACATATATAGATATATATGTATGTACATACATATATACATACATACAGCAAAAGCAGGACCCCATTGGTTGCCTATTTCATGCATTTTTTTGTCTCATGAGCATAAGAACAAGCATTACCTTTCTTTGTAATGGGGGTCTTGATTTTGGGAGGATATGCCAAAAATTGATAAACAACATTATTTGATAAATATAGTTTTAGTAGATGGAGAAAATGGACATGAAAACCATCTAAATTGGCTCTTGCAGTTCGATCTGATATATGACATGACCCCATTTGGATATGCAAGTCCAAAGATACGAGGTTCTACTTTTAGGGCCTAAATGCCTCAAATAGACAGCGCGTCAACACGCGTTGCCTATTCATGCATTTAGGCCTCAAAAGTAGGACCAACAAATGGGGTCCTACTTTTGAGGATTTGTTGATCCTACTTTTGAGGCCTAAATGCATGAATAGGCAGCGCGTCAAAGTTGACGCGCTGCCTATTTGAGGCATTCAAGCCCTAAAAGCAGGACCCCGTATCTTTGGACTTGCATATCCAAATGGGGTCATGTCATATATCAGATCGAACGGAAAGAGCCAATTTAGATGGTTTTCATGTCCGTTTTCTCCATCTATCAAAATTGTATGCATCAATAGATACATATATGCATCAACATATACATATACATATATATACATACATACATACATCAAAAGTAGGACCCCATTGGTTGCCTATTTCATGCATTTTGTTGATTTTGAGAGGGGTATGCCAAAAATTGATCAACAACATTATTTGATGCATATAGTTTTAGTACCCATCTAGTAAAACTGCATGCATACATACATACATACATACATACACATATATATATACATACATATTTGATGCATACAGTTTTACTAGATGGAGAAAATAGGCCCCACTCTAATTTTCGTGGAGCGACCCAACTAGACAAATAGAGCAAGTCCAGGGGGTCGCTAGGAGCACTCCTCGGCAAATGGAGATGCCCACTCTGCAATTTTAGCACCAATTTTGGGATGTAAACTGCATAGTCAGATCCAAAAAAAGTTGTGTCAATTCTTTCATTAAATGTAGGGTGGTGAAGATATCCTATTCCGTCATGGGGCCTCGAGAAGACGGAGGGAAAAAATTGAACCTCCGGTCTATGGGGACCGGCTCTTACTAGCATTGAGAGTGGACAAGACAGCTACCGCTGGTGTGATATGGGAATCTCCAAGTCTCAAGTTTCGGGGTCCATGTGCCATGGATTTAGATCATGCTAACGGTAAGTCTAAGAGGGTGCAAAGGTAGGCAACATTCTTCATTATAGTTGACTCAAATGCAAGGTAGTAAAAATGCCAAGAGAGTGGCCAGGTAGCAATGATTTCGGGAAGGGAGATGATGATACTTTGTTGTGTTATGTAGGATATTAATTTGCATTAAATGTGGGACATGTTAGATATAACTTCGTAAAATCCTAAGTCATGAACTTAATACTTTAAATATTCAAGCCTAAATAATAGTCGTGAATTTAAATATTCAAGCCTCAAGAAGCATTAATCAAGACCTAATGCACTGTACCAGACTTTGACCACAACCTCGTTCCATAGACTTTTTGCCAACAAGACCAAAATTTTCATTCTTAAGAATATGTGGAAAGACCTTATGTTTGGCCACAACATATGGCAAAAAAATTTCACTCTAAAGAATAGGTGGAATGAAATTGTGTTTCAAAATACAAATCAATGCTCAAGTTTGGACATAAATAAAGGTATCCTTTTGAAGATAATGGAACACATGAGAGAAATAATATTGAAGATACATGAATTTTTACACATACTATTAAAGACAAATGAACATATAATGGATGAAATCCTATTGATGATACATGAATTTTCAATAGAACTGTCATTCAAAAGATTTGATGGATTGAATGTAGCTTTAATACATTATCCCTTTTACAAGGGTGTTTGAGTTTGAAGCTTGAAACATAAGAATGAATCTGTGTTGAAGCCTAGTGGTTTATTAAGGATATGTGAAACTTATAGTGAAAGTACTTACAATGAAAGGGATTATATCAAAGATCCCATTAAGGACATGTGAACATATAGTAGAAGAATTCTACATAAAAATGAGTGGATCAAACTTAATGGCTCAAAAGCAAAAAAGGGTGATGTTGCACCCTAAGGGCTACTCTACGGCACTATGGCAACAACCAGTTACTATCAAAGGTAGTGCAACTTTTTATCAAGGAAAGAGACACGAATCACTCCACATGACCTAGATGTGTATGACCTAGGTTGCACTGACTTGTTTCCTTCATAGATAAAAAGTGACCCTTAGGTGATGCTATCGCACTCCCTTTTTTGATCCATTATTATAGCACAATTGAGGCCTTTTGACCTAATACTAGCTACCCATCAAATATTTGTTGTAGATGTTAGGGGTAATTACCAAACTACTAGTGGTAGTTTTGTCAATACCATTAGTAATTTTATTGGAGTGTTCCTTAATGGTAGTTCTCCTACTACTACATACAATATTACCAATAGTAGTCCTAATCCCAATAATAGTACATATAATATTATTATGACCGTCCAACTTACATCATCAATTAGATCTATGAATGCATATATATAGATCTATCTAGATCTATACCTATTCAAGATAGTAAATCACCTCATCCAATGCGTCTGCATTTATTTTTGGTGCTTTGATGTGCTTTGAAAGTAAGGACAATGTGATTTCATTATTGTTTGCATTCTTGTCAAACATGAGGAGCTGGAATGCATAAGAGTTGGGAGACACATTGTAATTTGTGTGCAGATTTGAGCCATTGAATAACCTATTGATTCTGATTGTTTTCGTTCTTATTAAATCCTTAATTTGGTTATTTCACACCAAACATCGCCATATCAATTTAGATTGTTTTTGTTCTAGTAATGTGCTATCGATTCTGATCGTTTTTATTCTTATTAAATCCTCGCAAAAGTTCACTGTGAACTGTAGCTGCAGCACACTTCATGGTTGATCATACAGTTGATCATACAAGATAAATGAGTGCTCATCATACAAGCTCCATAAGGGATACACCATGCAATGCACGAAAAGCTCAAAAGCCAAAAAGAAAGGATTGGGGCTGATAGTGCCATTTCAATCCTGTAGAACCCTCCCAGATAAAGGAAGAACCCCTCCAAACTCGTAGGAATACAGCCCTCCTAGAAGAGGCTTCTTATGAAGGGCCCTAGGGGCATGCTAGCCCAAATGGCTATCAAATTATGAACCGTGTCAGTCCAAATACCCGTGAACACCTGTGAAGGGTGTCATGAGGACGTGAAAAGTGATGTAAACGTAACTCAACCTACGCTTAACCCAAGGTTAACCATGGTTAAGTGTTGTAATGGTTTGGCCGTGAGGGACTGGCTAGAGGAAGTCCACACTTCCTAGAACTTCCTAAGGGCAAAGTCTAGGTGCACCACTAGGTCCTAGGGGCAAGGCAAAGGCTTTAAAAGAGGGGTCTAAAAGTTCGGCCCGAGGACAACCAACGTTGTCCTTGGTATGGGGGTTAGGACTTTAATGAAGGGGCAAATGACAAGTAGGAGATGCCATTTGTCATGCATGTGTATGCATGCCCTTCCCCCACCTTCCATCTCTCTCCCCTCACTCTCCCAGAGGTGCTGGACGTTTTCACTTGTTCTTGTGCGGTTTTTGAGCTGTTTGAGTTGTTTCAAGCTTGTTTTCAGCCGTTTTAAGCACTTTTAACTCTGTTTTGACTGTTCCAAGGCTAGCACGTACTTCCAAGAAGTGCCAGAAGTCATTTCTGAGCTTTCTGAAAATTTTTGTACGGACTGTACGGACGTCCGTACGGAATCCGTACAGACGTGTTCAGCTGCCTCCAGCAGGTGCTTGGGGTTGTCTTTTGCTGTGTTGGACCTTTGTGCACATGTTTTTGGCTGCGTGGTGGCTTCTGGAGCTGTTTTGGACCATTGCAAGCTGCAAGAGGAACTTTCCATGCTGCTTTTGGCACCCTCTCTTGGGAGGACTCGGGCACAGATCCCGAGGCAGTCATTTCGGGACAGATCTATGGACCATCTTTCCTCTACAGCTCTTTCTTGTTCACCCTCCGCTCTCTACCTTCATTTCTCTCTTCTTCTGATTACTGGAACACACCTGCACCCTGCGGGGAGCCTGGACAGAGGATAGGTGTGAGGAAGGAGCTCGGCCCTCTGCCACAGACAACGGGAGTTGGTTCCAGGTTCGGTTTTTCCTTGTTCTTTCTTGCTTTGCAGTGCATGCATGTTATGTGCAGTCCTTTCACAACTCCAACAGATTCTAGGAAGCACCCAAAGGCAAGGGTGATCCTGTGGAAGGCCTAAGGACAGTGTGGATGCATGTGATAGCCTTGAGGCTGGCCTTGAGCTCAGTTTGCCAGTGGTTTGGATGCCTGAATGCCTCTAAGTTGTGTCAGATCAGAAGTGAATGCTTGAGTATGCCTTGCCAGTGGGAATTCTAGTGGTGTACTGGGATTAGATGCCTTGAAGACAAGTAGAGGATTTGCAGAGAGGAACAGTGCAAGGTTGAACCCTTGTTGTAAAGCATTTCCATTCAGAAGCATTAAATAAATACCGTAAGGGGCGCCAAGGCATTTGGGGCCAATGAGTACACTGTGTATTATTTTCATTGAGCAGGGGCATTCTAGCCTCACCTTTGTTGTTGTTGAAGCTTGTTTCTACGTTGTGCTAAGTGATTGAAGTGACTGAAGCTTGCATTGTGGCTATTTATGAAGTTTATGACTGAGTAGAAGAAGATCACTGCCCTCTTGTTTATCGAAGGCTGGTTTCAGTGGTTCGGGTGTATCTGGGTGCCATCCAGGGCCTCTGTACATCTGGGTCTCCAGATCCTACCCAGAGGAAATGCTAGCCAGAATCTCCCAAGAAGTGTCCATTGAAGCATGAGAAGCTCTGAAGGGAGTAAATGGTACATCCTGAAGAGAGCAGGTCTCTATCACCTGCCTGCGCATCGAGAGAGTGCCCAAGAAGAAGGCTCACCCTCATAAAACATCTGGGGCTCACTAAGGGATAACTAGGCAACCCAGCCCCAAGTCATGAAGAAAGGGGAGGTATGAAAAATACTGAGTATCCGAGCAACCCCTTTCCAAATAGTCCTCGCCTGACTACAGTCCCAAACGCAATGTCGCACTGACTCCTCTGCAAAATGACAACGAGAGCAAGTAGGATCAGCCCCAAATCGTGATCTCCACAAGTTCACTGCAATCCCTCCATGAATAGAAAGCCATTCTATTTCTGAGAGATTTTCACAACCTCCTCGAAAAGTTCCTATGCAAGTCTGCGGTGATGAAGAAGCTGTCCCAATTGGGGGCTCTGGAGGGGATCCAACCCCTACTGCTCAACTGAAATCTCCTGACATTACTAACCGTGAAACAAAAGAAGGGAATCCCCCTCTCTCGATGCCCATGATCTATCCACTCCCACTCTCTTGGGTCCCACTGTAAGCACCTGATAGGTGCACCTCCATATAAGCACAATCTCTAGGATCCCAAGGCCAAGAGCAGAGGATCGGGGTCTAAATACCACTGCAAGCCCGCTCTATGATCCACAAAGCCAACAATCTTGACATGCTAAAAGGCAACCTCTAAAAGAATATCATCCGTGGATCTAGAAAGTATACCCCCATCTCCAACGTCAAAGACAAGTGTATCCTCCCCAACACCTCGAAGAGCGATTACCTGAAGAGGAACCGCTGTCCTCGAGAAAGCTTTCATCCAAGTGGCAGAAGTAATAGGCATATCAACTATCTAGTCCACCGGGATGGCTGCATCTATCTGCTGAACTCTACATGCTACCCCTCTGAGGTGACTCACAGACTATAGTCTCTGATCCTTAGGTAGCCTAATAAATGCTTTCCAAGTGCCTACTTGTTGGGATAAGTGTGATCAAGGGCTTGCTCTATGGTGCATATGTGCATCTAGGGGAGTCACATGTGTGTTTGTGTGTGTTGTAAAGGCACATCAAGTGCTATGATGTGTCTAGTGTGTGACCTAAGTGATGATGTAAGCCAAAGGCCTCCACATGGGAGGTTCCTTTGATTTAGGCCAGTCCCACTGATGTAGGGGCTGATTCCCACTGATGTAGGGGCTGATTGCCACTGATGTAGGGAAGGTGCTACCTTCTCTCCCTTTCTATAAGAGAGAGTCACCTCTCTCATAATCATATAGAGAACTACATTTTGGTTTCATCTTGTGCTCTCACTCCTCTTCCAAGATGCATCTATTCTATCCTACGGAATTCTACACTACTGTGAAGGCGGGGCCTCTCTCCCATCTAGACCACTGCATGTAATGCAAAGTGCCCAGTGGTCTGCCATGCTCATCAAGAATATTGTCATTCCAAATGACCGGCTGCCTATCAATCTCTTCGAGGGTAGAGGGCAGAACCCTGCGAAGTGTATTCCTGAAGCTACCCCAAGCTTTCAGGATGGCAGCCATGAGAGGAGATGCAAGAGATCTAAGAGGGGCAGAAGTAAAAATCCAGCGAGGGCTGTCCACCCAATCATCTCCCAAGGTAGGTGTGCAAGCCTGAATGCATCCAAAAAACAAGTCCTTCCAAGGTTTCTGCCCAGGCATGAGACTCCTCACCACCACCTTACGAAGCAATGCCCTGCATTGCAGGTCCGGGTCAATGATATTCAGGAATGGTCTCCCAGGCCACCCTCGTTGCAACATCTGCCTTGCATCGAGTCCACTCCATAAAAAATTTTGCAATCTCAGCCCATATAAACCAGCCTGAGATCTAGGAAAGATACTCAAAGATTCAGCCACAAAAAGAAAAAGGAAGGGGGCTAAAGGGCATCCCTGACGGACTGGATCTGGAAATCTGAAACCTGTCGCCCCTTACCCCTCCAATCAAAACCTGGCTGTGGGCTGATCTGTAAAGGGAGGCCACCCCTCTAATCCATGTATCTGAAAATCCGAATCGTAGAAGAGTGCCCTCAAGAAAACCCCAATCTACTCTGTCATAGGCTTTCTCAAAGTCCAAGGTATGGCTCCAATTTGAAGTTAAGGTAGACTATAATTTGCAATGTTGGTATAGTTACACATAGTAAGATAAGTTTTATTTTCAAGAATCTTCCCAAATAGTGGTTTCCACAAAGCTATGTTGAGTATCTCTACAAGGAAATTGAGGAAAAGCTCGCTCGCTTTTTTAGGCCCGCTCGCTTTTCCTCGCTCGCTCTATCGACTGCCTCGTTTTATGATTGTTTGCAAACAGGGTCTCTAGATCAGGATGTATATTTGTCATATATTGACATCTTTGCTTGATGTATTTTGAGCATATCCTGCGCTCATCTTGTAATATAAATGCAATAATATAAAAATAAAAAATGTGTGTGTGTGGGTGAGAGAGAGAGAGATTAACATCCTCAAATGCATAGAAATATGTGCCATGTTGATGTGCTCGGTCTACCTTAACCTCCAATGGCGAGGCCACCTCCTACAACTGTCTGATCTGTCTCAATAGTGTCTCTCTGTGCCGTCGCATCTCAATTAGATAGAGCCCAACATAGACTTGGTCGTGGAAGTGGATTAGCTGTCAGAGTGGGCCAAAGCCATGCTCCTCCTGAAAGAGGCAATGAAATCACCCCTGGATCTCATAATAGACTAGGTATGCATAGCCTGCGATCTGCTGCTCTCTAGGTGTGCCCGCCACTCTCCCTGCCTCAATCCGCAGTTGATGAAACGAGACCTGCATCTACCTAATGGCTATCCTCAATGCATGTGAAATTCCTGATCCTCTAAGTACCATGGCCGGATGATGAGACCGTCCTTTGATACTCTAAAGAAGTGGTCGCCGACTAGGGCACTCCTAGTCCCCTTCCCAATTGCGAGACGTATAGAGCTGGAGGAGATTTAACGGTATGATACGATTAATCTCATCTTGTGGGACCAACTCAAGCGATACGTCCATGCTGTACTAACAAGGAGGAAACCGGTCCATCTGAATAACAACACGTGTGCATACCATGTTGTGCTAACCCCGCTCTCTGCTAACCGTCGGGATGACTAGTTCCAAACTCGAGAGTCTCCGTTGTCATGGCAAATTCTGCTTGTACTATTTGGTGAGGGATTGAGGGCTTACTCCGAATCATCCTAGACCCCATGATCACCTGTAGTCTCTCAAACCTTCTCTAGTCTATCACTTAGAGATCACAAGCCCCAAAAGGTGTTGCATACATGGCAATCGGTATCTCTAGGACATTGAAAAGCCAGCCCTTCGTTGACAGATCCTAAAAGTGCACCTGAAAGCAATACCTCTCTAGTCGAGCCAAAGCACCTTGTCCTCGTGTGAGTTGTGCCCTAACTGCATGAACCATCCTGAAAACTATCCCTACGAACATTGTCCCAAATATGTATAGGACTGCACTATCTCCACTAGCTTCCTCCGTAAGTGAAGCTATGCCAATGTAACACAGCGCATGAGGTGTTGAAGATCATAACCTTGGTCTTCCCAAGGTTAACTGTCAAGTCTCTCTCTCTGCAAAATACCTCTAGGGCCTCCAAATATCTCTACAATTCCTCTGCTGAAAATGATACTATGTCATCTACATATAGCAGTATTTGTATCATCAAGTCAGCCAATAGTGATCCCTCACCTCCTAGGTGGTCAATAAAGGATGTGATCTCATCAATGTAGAACCAAGAGAGTTTATGAGAGGGGGCATCCTTGTTTAACTCCTATGGAGCTCTCAACCCAATCTGATAGACCTCCTGGGGAGATCATACGTGATCGTGGGACCATGTCAAAGGCCTTCCAAAAGTCAGCAAAGCAAGCAATGACTTTATGGTGTCTCCATCTTGCCTCCTCAATAATGGCCCTCAGGGTGAAGATGTGGTCTAGGGTGGAGTGATGTCTCCGAAATCATACCTACTCTATGGCCCGCAGCCCATGTGCCTCTGCATAGCCGTGATCTCCCTTTCTAATACAGGCCCATAGATCTCGGCTAGAGTATGACCAATCATAAGAGTGCGGTAGTTCCTAGTGTCCATAGGATCCCCTGCTTTGTGTATCAGTAAAATTCTAGTGCCCATGGGAGGGGGAGGGGGAGAGAGAGAGAGAGAGAGAGAGAGAGAGAGAGAGAGAGAGAGAGAGATTAGAATAAAATTCCACTACAACACAACCTAACCCCAAAGAAAGAAGGAGAAAGAAACAACAATAACAACAACTAATGTTAACACAAGGGAACAAAGATAAACCAACGTACATATAAGGAAACAAATAAAACACCAACGCAAACACAAGGAAACAATTATTATCATTTTTTGGTAATTAGTTCATTTTTTATTTGTTTATTCAAAATTTATAATTGTTTTTTATTATCATTACTTTTGTAATTAGCTATATCAAAGATGTTTGAGTCCATGTGAGGCATTCGTATGATATTGAACATAGGATACTCCAGTTGTTTTTATTCATCATAGATATCACAACGGAGATGATTGAGTAATGCTAAGATCCAAGAAACTACAATAGATCCCAGTAGTTGTACAATTAAGTTCACAAAACACTCGAGGATAAATTCCTTCACCAAAAGAGCTTCGATCTTTGTACATAAAATATTTAAAGTTCAGAATGTCTAGGACTAATAAGTCATCTATGAATCTCCTAACCTGACTAAGTTTATGAAGAATGATTGGATAAGTCTTAGAAGAGATCATCATTGCATAAACTCAAAATCATATGTGAAAACGTAGAAGTTTGCTAAGAAAACACCACAATTAGTGCCCATTGGAATACCAATGCTCTGTTGACTAGAGTTATGAACAAATTATGTAGAAGAAAGTTTAACCAGCAAAGGACATAACACCTACAACTTTTTGGCACCTTTCCTTAAATCAAGGCCTTGCTTTTTAGATTTCATCCAATTAAAATCAAAATGCAAGGCTGATTTTTCAAGTCTTAAAAGTTTGCATCTATCATTTTCATATTCGTAATTGAAAATATGTAAAACAAGCTTTCCTATTAGTGACTTCAAATCTTCCAAATCTATCTTAGTATAGAGTGTAGTAAAATCAAATGTTTCAAGCAAGATTATAGTGTACCTCTCTTCTACGCTCCAAGAGGACCTGAACAACTTTGACGAGTATAGGTCCCACCGAATCATTCAAAATCCAACTTAAATCTACTAGAACATCAGCCTCTCTCAATAGGTTTCTCCAAAGTTCATGGACAGTTGTTGAATATGTCCTTGAAACACTAACTCAACCACTTTGAGACATCAATTAGAGAAGTCTTACAAGCTGCTGCAATGAATCTAGGACTTTTATGAAACTTCCAAGCTACATAGAGATAAGAAGACCTAGGTTGCAAATGAACCCAAAAGGCTTACAAAAGTTTTGATGTTTCAAACTGAAATCCTTTTGAGATATAGAACAACTAGCATGCATCTTTGTTTTGCTGCATTAACCTCTCCTCGTAGATATTGTAAAATAAAACTTTTGACAACATAAGAAATCACAAACTTTTGGTAGAATTTACACAAGGGTATCACTCATCCTCTGCCAACTTCCAATGTGATAAGAGACTTTGGACTCCTGAAAGACTGTTCTACTTGGATAGAGAAATTTGAGACTCCCATCTCTATGGCCTTTAGTAGGCAGGAATCCTTAGAAGGAGAAAGTCGATAGGAAGGACAGAAGTATCAACAGTAACAACATGTCCTAAAGAACTATCGACGAAACGAGCAAATGTTTTAGTACCACAACAACAAGGGCTACTAAGAATGACTAGCTTTTCATGCATTGTAAGGTTTCTACCAATGTCTCCATAATTGAAGGTCTGTTTTCCTAATGTTTTCACGTATTTCCAAGCAGTCACAGGATGCCTCTAACCCAATAAGGAAGAGCACTCATAACTTGAAGTGACTTCAATATAGAACTTAAACCTACCTTATCAAGACTAAGGGAAGTAAATATAGATGGGAGCACTTATGAGACAATGAATTTGATTAGAAACTTCTCTAGCAGTACTTGCAATTGAAAGCTCTTTTCTTTAAATGAAACAACTTTTAAGACAATGACATTGATTTAGAAACTTCTCTAGCAATACTTGCAATCGAAATCAATGTTAATTTCTTAAATTACAATCTTGACAATAGGTTTTCTAAAGTATATAGAGTTTAAAAAGAACCTTAATATTATATCTTTCAAAAACCTTAATAGAAATCTACCCAAAAATAGAAGTCAATCCAACAACTGTAACCTTCTCTTATAGTCTCTGTAGGAGAAAATTCTCGGGCTTGCGGAGTAAGGAGGATCACAAGAAACATGATGTGTTGGTCTAGAAGTAGATTCAACATTTCTAATAGGGAATCACAAGAAACATGATGCATTGGTCTAAGAAGTAGATGCAACATTTATGATATCATCATTAGGGGAAAGGGGGGAAGTAACAGGAATCAATTTTGACTTCTGTACTCAAATTGGATTACGATGATAAGAAGAAACATTCTTAGTCTTTGGATGAGTTCTCTGAACCATAGGATTTTGTTGACTAGTCTTTTCTCTTGTGATGAGATGACTTCCCTTCTAAATCAAAACCTGCAGATTCGGATTCCATAGACAAAGATATCGATTGGAAAGCACAAAAGGAATTTGCTGCTAAACTTACCAGAAATTTGAAGGGCAAGGCAGCACCACTGTAGATGGCAATTAAGCAGTCTCACTTACTTGCCACAGAACAAGGTGAATCTTCAAAGTGTAAGGAAAGTGCATTGGAACCAAGCACTTCATCAAATTCTAGTGTAGAGCTAGCCCGAGTATGGGAAATATTCAAGAATATGCAAATCAGGTTGACATCTGCTAAATTGATGTGGATAGCTCCATATTGCCGTGATTTCTTCGCTCAGCTGATTAAAGAATCATCCAAGCAGCCTAAAGAGGTCGATTCTTTAGTCACTATTGTTGGAATTACATTGTCTCTTCCCACATGGCACCTTCTACACCCATCATGCTATAGGTGTCAAGCATCTTTATCGTACTCATTCGGGTGCTTACAAGTGAGGCATTGACCCTAGATTTCAAACATATTTATGCTTAGGCCTAGCATTCCTCTAGGCCTAGTCCTTTCACAAAAAGTAGTACACCATTACTAAATAATCTTGTCCTACTGCAAGTTTTCTCAGTAATCTTGAATAGCATAGGGTGTGGGTGGTGACGGCGAAGTATGACAGTCTCTTGACTGGAGTCAAGATGGCTTGGCCAATTGCTGTTACCTTTTTTGTTCCATAGTGGCTTGAACCGCAGAGGCCCCCTGCCTACTTTTCACCCCTGAGCTGAGCTGGTAGGATCAGCTCAACCGCAGGGTGGGAAGGAAAGGCTTCAGGGCTGAGAGAGAGGAGGCGGGCCTGCTGAGTGGCGCTGAGCAAGGAGCGCTTGAGCAGAAAAACTCTATATTGGGGGAAAGCTGAGCGGAGCAACGCTATGTGCTCAAGCTGGTTGCTGAAGTTGGAACGGCGAGTGAACTTGTGCTAGTGCTGGTAGTTGCTGGGGCATAAGATCTCCATGAAGAGAGAAAAGCTTCCCATTATATTGAAAACGATTTACTTAATAGAAGTTTGCGTGATTTAAAAAAAATGGGTTCTATACACATTAACATTGATATGGAAATGCTCACAACTAATATCAAAAGAAAAGACACTAACAATGTGACTAGAGTCATACTAGAATCTACCAAGTGGTCAGCCACTTTACTCTTACCACGGTTTCAAGGGCACATGTTCACCAAGTGGCCAAGCTTGTTGCATTCGAAGCAAAGTCTCTTCGTCGGAGCCTCAGTTTGCACTGGAGAATCGGTGTGGGGCTTCTTTGCAAGAGGCCCCAGAGTATGCTTTGCTGAAATGTCCTCTTCACACTTGCTTCAATAGAAGCCCCCCGAACTTGCTTGCAGTCCAAGGCTATTCGATCCTTCCTTCCATGCTTACATGAGCCCAGACACACCTTCAGCCAACCAATTACGGGCTAACACAAGCTTGCGTCACCAGGCTCTAGGGCTGCAATTCGCCACAACTCGCAACTTACCAAACTCCAATCCAATGAAATGCCAAGACCAGTGTTCGGCCAGCCCACAACCCAATGCTTCCCAACGATCCTCTTCCAGATACGTGAGCAAATCGATGTAATGGACTAAAATACTCACATGCTTTTATGATATCAAATATCACACCTAGCCAAAACAAAGTGACTGACACATTATTTTGTGTCTCTTATCAGATGCCCCATCGCGCAATTCTTCTACTTGTATGGTCTGCTAAAGGACATTGTGAGTGAATAATCTGAATTGTTTCTTATTCTATATCGCCATCAAAATGGATTTCAATCACGCAATATCTTGTCCATTGGAATGATAACATACTGTACATTTCCAAATATAGATGATGTTGTGATAGATAAGGAGTAAAAGATCTACATAGGGCTAGCAAAATTTGAAGTTCAAAGACAAGCACGATGAATTTCCAAAATTTCAGCAATAGAAAAACAGAGAACAAAAGACATAGCAAAACAAACCTGCTTCTCTGCCTCTCCTTCAAGCATGAGATTCCAAGCATCACTCCCAACGAGCTTAAGATTCCTCACCTTTACCTGTTCTGCCTCAACTCCACATCCCCCAAAAGCCATCAATGATTAGCTACAATAGAAAAGTGACTGCACATAGTCAAGTATATATCACAAACAATTAAACACACACAACAACTTTTGTCACACCTTCCTTCGCTTAGAAAATGAAAGATTTTCAATGTAAACAAAACTGTTTGCGTGGCAACTATGTATCATCTCTAGCTTTCAAACTGATTCTTGCGATGAAGGAAATGGAGAAAGACAACGTAGCAACAACAAGAATTCAAGAAAGGGAAAGTCGAAGGCAAGCATGAGGAATGGGACCATTGGTCAAAGGTTACCCATAAATCCTATATAGAATTCAAAAAGCATAAGGTCAACTCAGTGACTTGTTCATGGGTGTCACACAAAAGCCTGCCAAACTCTTATAGTGTCATCATAGATGCTAAGATACATTGATAGGAAGCCCCTAGCTACACTCAACACTGAGATATCTTAACCCAATCTAGAGCTTTCAGTGACGAGAGAAAGAAAGAATGAGAGATTAATGCCTTTGAAAACCAAAGTAGTCAATGAAAAACAAGTACATGATGTGTAACTGCATACCATGCCAGCGTCTAAGTCTGTCAATGGAAGCGTGTTTCTAGAGATCTATTCAATCGACACTTGAAAAATGAAATCAACAATAACACCCATCATTCATACATGATTCAAAACCTAAATAATGAGAAACAATAGTATTTCGGCACTTTCCACATAACCCAAAAATTTAAAATTACACACACACAAGGAGAATTCTAAATATATTGTCACTCCTTTATTTTATTTTTTTTCAAAGAAAGGAACCAAAGCTGCTGAGTATGGTAAAAACCGGAAAAGGCTGAAAGAAAAAACCGGCCTTTTCCAGAGAAACCCAGCTCACTGCCTAGGGGATCTCTGGAACTGGGGCTGACAGCCAAGTGGGGGGACTATACAGGCAGCGAATCCCTCGCAAAGTGAAGATGTAGAAAACAACTGCACGCCAAGCCTTGCAGAAACGAGCACACCTCTCGATAGTCGCCCTGGAGCCTGGGGTCCCGCGTTCCCAGGTGGACCGTAGACTATAAATGATATCCTGTCATACGGCAACTAGGGTAGCCGCGGGTGTAACCGGGTGCTCACCCCATCACAAGACTGCGGCGAGCCACCCAAATGTTCCAAGCTGTGATGTTGGCTACCACCTCCGAAACACGGTCCTCCTTAGGAGGAGGAGGAGCTAGACTGTCAGGGGGGACTGCCTCGTGGAGTGCAATCCTCTAGATGCTCTGACCCTATATCCGATAGGCTGGGGAGATCTCATCAATCTGAAATGCGAGTCCTCCCTCTGTCAACCAAGCCACCTCCCCTAGGTGTAGTCTCTATTAAGACTCTGCATACGTGTCATGATCCTGAGGGCTCCCATCAGTCCCACGCTCCCAAGTGGAGCGTAGTGTATAGATGATATCCTGCCAGATGGAAACCAAGGTAGCCGAGGGTGGAACTGAGTGCTCACCCATCACGAGACTGCAACGAGCCACCCAAATGTTCCACACAATGATACTCGCTACCACCTCCCAAACGATGTCCTTCGGAGGATGAGGAGGAGGAGCTACGCTGTCAGGAGGGACTGCCACATGGAGCGCTATCCTTTGAATGCTCTGACCGTATATCCGGTAGACTGGGGAGATCTCATCAATTTGAAACGCGTGTCCTCCCTCCGTCAACCATGCCACCATCCCCCAACTGTAGTCCCTATGAAGACTCTGCATACGGGTCATGATCCTGAGGGCTCCCATCCATATCCTCGCTGCACTACGATAGCTCCAAAGGAAGTGCGGGATAGTCTCCAGGAGACCAGTGATGTCACCATCAATCCCACGATATGCTTCTAGACCATCTCCTGCCGCCTTCTCCATGTATGTGTTTTCAATCTAGATCATCACGTAGCCCTTTTCATGCATGCCTTTTTTATTATAGCCACGTCATTTTGCCTTTTCACCACTCTCTCAATCCTTCCTTCAAACTATACCAAGGCAATTAGTGCCTATATCCAACCTTTAACACACCAATGCATGCCACAATCACTTAGCATCTAATCGCCCACTGACCATCCACATATGATGAACACAATCCCGACCCTAGATACCATGAAGTGCTCAAAAGCTACTTGCACAAAATCTGATTGAATGCCAGCAAGCACACACACAAGTTGAACATCACACATGTACCTATGTACAAGACAAGTTTGGGCTTTTCAAAAATCTTCACACACCGTATACAGAATTCGCTAAACTAGAAACTTTGGAGCAATAATGGCATTGCCCCTCCACTCGCATCTGCTCCAACCTCGGTCTGATGGGCAAGCCTCCGTGGGCAGCCAGCCAGAAGAAGTAGGATATCTTCCTTGGCCGCAAACTGCACCATAACCGCGTCCAAAACCTGAAACAAACATCCTAGGGCACTCTCTGGGTTACCCAATGCCTCTCCCTCAAGGGGGTCCACCTCGAAGAGTCCATGAAGCCTCCTGCCAATCCGTGTGGTGTAGGAAAAGAAGGGCACCTCATCCACTGCTCGGCTAGGCCGCTCCCGGAAGGCCAGAACCACTCTCCCGGATCCCACTGGACCTCCCTCAAGGGTCTACCCTCCCACAGCCAAAGGCGCCATTTGGGGGCATCCTACTCTGAGATACAAGGGGGGTCAATGTGCCACTCCTTCCCCAAACGTCCCACCACTCTGATCATCTGCCAGTGAATCCCATCAAGACTCCCATCCATCTCAGGGTCTCTCTCAGTGAGTGGCTTAAGTAGGCCTCCAGGTCCTGTTGCCTTGATGCATCATCATTCTCAAGGGGACAATGTCCCTTCATACTCAAAGTCCCTCCCACCAGGACTCAGGAATGGCTAGATCAATCTATCTCATCCGCTGCCCTGCCCCTCGCAAATGCGCTACGGAGTCAAGCCTCGCCTCTCCCTCCATGGGTAATCTGTCCCATCTGCCAAAAGACCCGACCGGACCACTGTCCCATTGTGCCCAACTCATGTGAGTCCGATGTCCGAGCATACACCCCTCCTGATCTTTGATCTCTGGGTGCCACATAAGGGACTGACGCTCAAACTCCTCTCTACATCTGGGTGGAGCACGAATGAGACTCCCTACTAGTCTCTGCCAGACCCTGTGGAGGCTCCTCATAAGGGGGAACCCTTCCCCGTAAGGGGGGCCTCAAAGAAGATCCATCTGTGTGAAAGCTGCCACTGCCCCCTAGTGCGTGGGATGTTTCTTAGAAGCCCTTGCTGTAAGCGGAGCTTCCAAGGCTCTGCACCTAAGGTGAGGCCGCGATAACCAACTTGCCCAGGAGGGCTCTGCTTTGCATCTCTGGATCAATGATACCCAAACCTCCCAGTGCCTAAGGCATGATCACCGTATGCCACGCGACCCGGGCTCTAGTGTTCCTCTTGCCGCTCGAGCCTGCTTAAAGGAAGTTCTGAACCAACCATCGGAGCTGCCCAATGCATCCTTTGTGAAAGCACCAGCAGGAAGCAATATACCAGGCCGTGGCAAGGACCTAGTTTGCCACGAAGGCACAACTTGCTAGGGAGAGTTTGGCCGAGATCCAGTAGAGAAGCTTGTGCCGAACACTCTCAAGGACCGAGGAGATCTACTGCTCTGCTGTTATGTCAATACCAACTTGGCATCCGAGGTATCTCGTTGTCTGGCCCAGCGGTATCCATCTGAAGCCAAAGTCACTCCCCCATTCACGAATCTCCTGTGTCTCCTCATAGCCTGTGGAGAAACCTATGGATTTTTTCTAGTTGATCCGTGCATCCGAGGCCTCGCAGTAAATAGCCAGGGCGCCCCTAACTCTCTCCAAACTCGTTGTAGTGCCCTCAACATACAAGGCCATGTCATCTGCAAACTCCGAGTCAAGCAGCTCCTACTACTATCTGATTGGGAGCCTCAACCCTGTGAGGCCCGCCACCTATGATCTCAAGTAATAGCCCAATGCCCCCGCCACGAACAAGAAAAGGAAGGGAGCGAGTGGGCAGCCCTGGCGGACCGAGAGAGCGAGAAGAAAGGCCTTGCCGGTGTGTCCTCCGATAAGCATCTGCCTAGAGCTCCCTGCATAAAGCACAAAAACTCCTCTTACCCATTTGTCTGAGAAAGCCAATCTCCGCAAGGAAGGACCACTCCACCTTGTCATAGGCCTTCTCAAAATGCAAGAGGAGGACAGCCAGCGGCTGTGACTCCTCCCAGGACCAATCCACTGCCTCCCAGAACGTGAAGATGTTGTCCAAGATGCTGCGCTCCTGGACGAACCCGGTCTGCGTGTCGTGGATGATGTCAGTAAAATGGGACCATAACTGCAAGCTCAAGACCTTGGTGAGGATCTTGTATGCAATATCAAGCAGAGTGATCGGTCTCCACTACCGGATGTCTGATCTATCTCCTCCTTTCCGGATCAAACAAATCGTAAACCTCTGGAGCTAAAGTCTCTGAGACCAAGATGCAGAACCCTCTGCTTCGTCCTACTACGGGGGACCACTCCTCCGGACCTCTCCCTGGGAGAAGGTGGTGTCATTGTCTGATGTCTGATGCTGAAAACATGTGCTCCTGAATCAAAAGGATGTCCACTGTCCGCCAGGGGAGCCGGCGAGGGAGAGGAGGAGGGAGCGGAGGAGGAGGAGGCGGAAGAGGCCGGGGAGGTGGAGGTGACGGGGGGAAGGCAAGATGGCGGGGGGGGAAGGGGGGGGGGGGGGGGGGGGGCAGCGAGCGGAGGGGGAGGCAGTAGGGGCGAAGTGCGGCGGGGAGGCGAAGGGCTGCAGAAGGGGGCAGAAGGGGCAGGGCAGCGGGGCAGCCAGGGAGCAGCGTGGTGGCTCAGCAGCAGCAGCTTGATGCACCGCTGTCCCCTAAACAAGTAATTAATTAGGATAGAAAGGAAATAAATTAATTTGTCCCATGACTCTTCTACCCATGCACACCATTACTTACACATCTGGCCTAGACCATTTAATGTACCTTAGGCTTGCTAATGCCATAATGCAAGCTAGACTTATCAGAATTAAACTAAAACTAGCAGTTAGGCTTTGATGTGTACTATCTAATGTGCATGGAAGTGGCCAGGTTTAAATGAATACACTCAACTGGTTCCAGAGATTACTACCAACTCTCAGGCTTAACCTATGAAACCTTGTTCTGTCCTCATAGCACACCAAAGCTCACCCCCAAGGCCTAGTATAAAACCATAGCAACTACACGGCATATAAACCCCATGAGTTGGTACGGAAACCCTGTGGATGTATGGAGCATCCCAATCTCAATGTCAATTGTGGCTAACATTACGAAAGGTTCCACTACCATAAGATGATGGTGTATCCTCTAAAAATTATGAAAAGAGTAAATATCCATGATACTATAAGTGACTATAAGTGACCAATGCATTGGATTCGCAATAGATAACCAGTTGGGCATGTGAAATTTTGCAAGCAGAACTCGGGGAAAAACTCACACATGTGGTCAGTAAACATATATGCAAATTGAAAAATAAATAAATCATGATTCTCCTTAGCAATGGAGATCAACCCATTTATCCATGTGGATCCGCCATGTCTCACATAATAAAGCATCTTAGGGAGTGTTGTCTGTTCAAACCTAGTGTAGGAGCACATACTACAAAGCATAATAGGAATTGTTTATCACCCAATCTCCATAGATCAGCAAGCTAGACACACTCTAGAACCCCCAAGTACACAAGTTGTCCCTCCTAAGCCCATTACTAAACGTGTACTAGCTACACTTAGAACTCTTCGTACAATTAGGACCTAGGGCTAGTGCTCTTTGTCCTAACTATCCTAACTATGTATTTCTAGGCCTTAGGGTCACTCCAACCCCAATAACTAGTGACCGTTGTCTTTACTTCCTAATTTCGTAACCCAAGGCATCCTCTCAGAAGAGATGTTGTTATACAATGCTTAAATTAGATCCCAAAACCACTGCTATAAAACCATAATCCAAATACTTGAAATTGTCCAAAACTCCAAAACTATACAACTGTAATATCACAACAACAAAAATGAGTGCTGTTTTGATGTACATTTTCTCCCACTTGAGAAGAGTTGAAGTCCCCACAACAATATTAGGAAATCGCTTTCTAAGTTTTTACCTTTTACTAGCATAAGTCTATTCTTTTTTTGGCAAAAAACAACACAGACTGTTGGACCATCCGATTGTAAATAATCAGGCGTGCTCATAATCAACCTAGTTTTCTAGTTATGTAATACAGCTCTCCAAAATGGATATCAAACTTACTATCTTGGTCACTAACAATACAAGCTCATAAACCATACAACTTTAAAATGCCTTAGTCAAAGAATCTTGCCAACTTCGGGATTTTCACAATTTCCTAGTTGGAACAAAATGAGCCATCTTCGTCAATCTATCAACTATTACACACAAGAGTCATGAATAGTATGTAAACTTGGTAAAATCGATGACAAAATCTATAGAGATACTTTCCCATTTGCCAGATCGGATCTCCAACAGATGGAGCGAACCACCTAGCTAAAGACGTTCTAATTTATTTAATGGGCACTTTTGACACTTGAAAACATCATCTTGAAAGTCCTTATTAATACCAAGCCTAGAAGAACTGTCTTTTCAAAAGAGCGTGAGACTTCTAAATCCTTGGATGTCCCAATTAGTTGTTTTTTTCTTTTCTTTTCTTTTTTTGTTAGGTTGTGTTGTGGTGGAAATTTAACTCCTCTCTCTCTCTCTCTCTCTCTCTCCATTTCTTATTCTTATTTTTTGCTTTTTCCTTCCTTTTTGCAATTGAAGTTTTTCTTCTTTGGTTGGGATTTCAAAGCTTAGTAGACATTGGGTTTATTCTGAAATCTTTTGAAACCTAGAGGGAGCTTTTTCTTGGGAAGGGGAGCTAGCCTTGAAAATCTCTCTGGCAGGCCTTTGAGCAAATCAAGAGTCAAATAGTCTTTTTAGGCAAAGGTGCTTTCATGGGCATTGACTCTATATGGGTCTCTCTTTTCTTTAAGCAGTATCCACTAAACGATGTGGAGTTTACTAAAGCAAGTGTTCTCTTCAAGAAAGGCCTCCATAGTTGGAATCAACTCTGCCACAAGCAGGAGTTCAATCTCTGGGCTGGTTCGGGTCATACACAGGCTGGCTTGGATTATGATAATACAAAACCAGCCCAATGGTTAGAACAGCAATAAATAATTCAGCTGGTTAATTTGATTGTCCTAAATTGAGTTATATTATTATCTAATTGATGGCAGTGTGTAAATACACACACACACACACACTTTTTTTTTTTTTTGGGTGAAACTAAGAAAATTATATTACGAAACATCCATTTTACAACAGGGCAGTCCTCAAGAAAAGAGCCAATGCCCTATCCATCAGAAACAGTAAAAGAAAAGATGAATGCAAGAAACATCCAAATCTTCCTCATGCAAGGCACCATATAAGGATTGCCGTAATGAGGCCCAAAAAAATTCATAAGGGTGCCGAAGGGGTGAATTCAGATATGTATGATTTCGCTGTATGCAGAGGGTCCATAAGGCTCAGTATCTGGTCCAATGAAAGAAAAGAGAATAATGTGACAAAGAAGCTGATAATCTGCCAAACATCCAGAAAAACCTCGAGAACCTGTGTGCAGGAAATCTGAGAGATAAAAAATAGGAGATCTTGTCTAGAAGGTCTCTAGAATATGAACAAAACCACAATAACTGCTGAATACTCTCAGGAGTATGATGACATCTTGGACAAAGAGGAGAGGAAATCCTTCTTTGAGCCAATTTCACTCCCACTGGAAAAATACCAACAATACATCTCCAGAGAAAGAGTCTTTGCTTCAATGGCATTTTCAACTTCCATATCAATTTCAATTTTCCTTTCCACCAAGTTAAAGACTTATTCAGATGCCAAAGAGAATTTGCATGATGAGCAATCCATGGAGGAGGTAATATCAATCGATAAGCCTGTATGGAAGTCAATAGATGCAAAGGCTAAGAGGATAATCCTGGACTTGAAGACTGAAGATGCCAATTTGGAAGCTTGTCTCTTACTTCCAATGTTGGAATCGGAACCAAAGGGAGTAAGAGATCTGCAATAGCTTTCCATATGGGTCTATGATGCATCCCAAGATTGTAGTGTTGGCATGCTGCCGGAAAAGAGAGAATATGCCCCTGAGTATCTACCACATCATCAATGAACCGGATGCCCAACTTCATGAGATTGTAAGCTCTGACTGGTTGTTGTACAGCAAGAGGAGAGTAAAAAACAGCACTCCAATGAAGGCTTTCCATTCGAAGCGAGGAAGCTATGGAAGCAAGATGGGGAGACCATTTGATGCGAGAGAGCACTTTCTTCCAATCCTGAATCAAGGCAGTAGAAAACGGACAACCAGGTATTTTACCTTGAAACTTGCCAAGTACTACTTCCGATGGATCAACTAGCCAATGTCCATAAGCATTTGTAAAGCCTTGAGCATAATGATCTTTCTTGCCAACACATGAAATTTGATGTTTAGAATATTCAAACCACCATGCATTCTTGGTGAGCAAAGTAGGTCCATTTTGAGCAACCTTAAAGCTTTTCTATGAGGCTTAGTTTTCCAAAAAATCTCCATGGCTTGAGACATAAAAGAAGAGAGATCTCGAGATGACCAATGTAATAAAGGAAGTTAAAACTGGACATAAGCTAAAACAATGGACTGGACAATTCGAAGCCGAACATGCAAAGGCCAAGTGGAGATCTTCCAATATTCTAATTTGTCCTGAATTTTGTTAAATACCCAAGACATTTGTTGCTTATTTCTGATTTTCCAGCCAATTGGATAGCCCAAATGTCTTACTATGTTTTCCGGATGAATAATCTGGCCGGGCCAAAGGATAACATGCCAGTCACAATGCTTGAGAGGCAAGAGTTTTGAGTTCTGAAAATTCATTTTTAGACCAGCTGCCAACCCAAAATCACAAAGGGTATCCATCAATAATCGAAGCTCCAGAGGACTATTCTTTGGCATGAAGAAAGAATCATCTGCATAAGCCTGTGCATTGAAAGGCCGTGAGCCAGGAATCTGAAGCCCCACTAACTGTCAAGTATCAACCAGATGATCCATATAAAGAAGCAACGGATGTGAAGCAATAGCATAGAGCAAAGCACTCAGAGGGCATCCCTGTCGAACTGATCGTCCTAGAGTCCAAGACTCAGACAAATGATTCCCTATAAAGCATTGAGCAATGGAATCTGAGTAAAGCCAATATATGACATTCACTAGCTTTGGCCCAAAACCAAGTTTAGACATGATTTGAGAGACATAATCCCACTGTACGGTATCAAATGCCTTTGCCACATCCACCTGGATGACCAAAACATCTTGAGCTCAATATTTAGCATATTCCATTGCGATGAGGGTATTGGAGATATTATCATGTATATTCCTTCTTGGAACAAAACCATATTGCCTGGGATGAAGTCCATCATGAAGGATATCCTTTATCCGATGAACCAACATTTTAGCAATAAGTTTATGTATAATAGGCATCAAAGTGATGGGCCTCCAGTCATCCATAGTCTCACATAGGAGTTTTTTGGGCATAAGCTTAACCAAACCATGCTTCCAAGCTGAAGGAAGATGTTGATGCTGCCAGGCTACATTAATGAGCTTCTAGGTTGGACCCTTCAATTTAGCCCAGAAGGCTAGAAAAAATTCAACCATCAAACCATCCCAGCCAGGGGATTTATGTTTACCCAAATGTTTGAGGGCTTCATCCAATTCAATATCTGAAAAAGACACTTCCAACAATGAAGCTTTTGGCAAAGAAACAGTAGCAGAAACAAGATCAATAAATCCCAAAACTGAAGGGTGAGTTGCTGTCCTTTAATCTACGGTCAAAGTGATGAAATCATATGTTCCCATTGCTCAATTTCAGAGGGCAGCATATGGGATTTATGTGTGGTATTGTCCTGCCAGTGAGGAGAATTATTGAAGTCACCACAAAGTATAGCATTTGTGGACCAAGGATATTGCTTTATGGAGTCCCACAGTCAAGCTCTAGAAGCTGAAGTTTGAGAGGCATACAAGGAACCAATTTCAAAAATCTCTCCATTGATCATACATTGGATAATCATCCATCAGCCACAAAGATCATTATATGCTACCCAGGGCTGCAAATCATGTCTAACTAGAATGCACAGCCCAGAGAATTGATCAGATCCTGCATAAAATATATCATATCCTGAAAAGAACCCATGCTGGCCAACAAAAGAATGCTGATTATGCTCTTGCAGACACACAACATCCGGATGAGTTTTATTTATATAGTGCCAAAGGAGCCTCCATTTATTCGGGTTGCAGAGGCCCTGTATATTATAAGAAACAAATTTAAGAGAAGCACGCATGAAAATATGTACGAGAAATGAGTAGTCCTAAAAAAGAAAGGGAGGCATCAGGCCTCTGCCATTGCCTCAGGGTCTTGCTGACCCTCAGAATCCAATTCCCTGACTAGATCATCTTCTTCACAAAGCGGAATACCCTTCTTGACTGCATTAACCCATGCCTTTGAGATGGGGCTCTTCGAAGAGGTAGATGGTTGACCAGGAGAAGGAGCAGAAGCATCCCAATTACGAGATTGGAGAGGTCTTTGTTTGAGAGGCACTGTCTTCTTTGCAATCTACCAACCCTCGTGAGAAGATGAATTATTTTCCACTAGCTTGCTCTTTCCTTTATCCTTTTTTTGAGCTGAATTGGCTTGGCTCCCTGTATGAACTGGAGGCTTTGCTCCTTTGGCTTCAGTCTTTTCCACATGAGTCTTCTGACCTCCTTTATTAGATGGCGGAGGAATGGCAGCTGGAGGAGGCGGATGAAGGATAGAGGGACACTCAGAAGCTAGGTGCCCAATCTTGTGACCAGAGAAACAAGGTCCAGCAAAAATGCCCCATTTCAAAGTGAAATATTTCTTTCCCAAATGAACACCCTCAATCTCAACTGCAATAGAAGGAGGGGTTGGTCTATCAGTATCCCATAAGATGCAAAAATGACCTGTGGGACGAGGGGGACAAAATATTCCATTGCGATGAGGGTATTGGAGATATTATCATGTATATTCCTTCTTGGAACAAAAACATATTGCCTGGGATGAAGTCCATCATGAAGGATATCCTTTATCCGATGAACCAACATTTTAGCAATAAGTTTATATATAATAGGCATCAAAGTGATGGACCTCCAGTCATCCATAGTCTCACATAGGGGTTTTTTGGGCACAAGCTTAACCAGACCATGCTTCCAAGCTGAAGGAAGATGTTGATGCTGCCAGGCTACATTAATGAGCTTCAAAATTGGACCCTTCAATTCAGCCCAGAAGGCTACAAAAAATTCAACCGTCAAACCATCCCAGCCAGGGGATTTATGTTTACCCAAATGTTTGAGGGCTTCATCCAATTCAATATCTGAAAAAGACATTTCCAGCATTGAAGCTTTTTGCAAAGAAACAATAGGAGAAATAAGCTAAATAAATCTGCTCCGAGCCAATTCAACCTGAGGAGTAGAAGAAGATGGCTGAGAAAAAAGAAGCTGAAAATGATCCAGACATTGTTTGTCTAGCTGAGATAAAGTCTGGGTTCAAAGACCATCGGGTTTTCTGACTCTCATGATAGATTGACTTTGTCTATATGCATGTAAATTCCGAAAGAAAGATTTTGAGGAACAACCCTTATCTAGCATAGGCTTAGCTCTAGTCCTTGTCTGCCATTTGAAAAGCTTGCGTTTATCATTAGCATCAATTATGGAAGAAGCACAAGACAATGAACTCTGCTCAGAAGCAGAAAGGGACCTTTGATGGCTAATCTGTACCAAGGACTGGTTGTATGATTTTGCCCAATGGATATGCTGCCTGGTTTTTGCCATGTACCATCTTCCATATTCCTTGATGACATTTTGAATACGATGTACAAAAGAGTTCCAAGCAAAGTCCAGATCCTCCTGAGCATGAGAAAACAATGGCCTGCAAGCCAATCGAATCATTTGCTGGAATTTTTCATGAGAAAGATATAATTGATTGACCTGTAAGTGTCTGACTGAAGAGAGCTGCATGTCATCCAGAGGCATGCCAA
Source organism: Dipteris shenzhenensis (assembly GCF_047967505.1). Taxonomy (NCBI): domain Eukaryota; kingdom Viridiplantae; phylum Streptophyta; class Polypodiopsida; order Gleicheniales; family Dipteridaceae; genus Dipteris; species Dipteris shenzhenensis. The sequence continues at coordinate 6,884,689 of NC_141607.1, forward strand.
ATGAAAAGTTCAGCCAAAGTGGAGTGTGATCAAATAGTTGTTGAGAATAATCAGTCCACATTTGACATGTATAATCATCATATTGCTGAGCATGAATAAGATACCATCTATCAAGCCTGGCCCAATATTCTGTAAAAGCATTATGATGATATGTAAATCCTAAAACTGAAGGGTGAGTTGCTGTCCATAATCTGCGATACGAAGTGATGAAATCATATGTTCCCATTGCTCAATTTCAGAGGGCAGCATATGGGATTTATGTGTGGTATTGTCCTGCCAGTGAGGAGAATTATTGAAGTCACCACAAAGTATAGCATTTGTGGACCAAGGATATTGCTTTATGGAGTCCCACATTTGAGCTCTAGAAGCTGAAGTTTGAGAGATATACAAGGAACCAATTTCAAAAATCTCTCCATTGATCATACATTGGATAATCATCCATCAGTGACAAAGATCATTATATGCTACCCAGGGCTGCAAATCATGTCTGGCTAGAATGCACAGCCCAGAGAATTGATCAGATCTTGCATAAAATATATCATATCCTGAAAAGAACCCATGCTGGCCAGCAAAAGAATGCTGATTGTGCTCTTGCAGACACACAACATCTGGATGAGTTTTATTTATATAGTGCCAAAGGAGCCTCCATTTATTCGGGTTGCAGAGGGCCTGTATATTGTAAGAAACACATTTAAGAGAAGCACGCATGAAGATATGTACGAGAAATGAGGAGTCCTCAAAAAGAAAGGGAGGCATCAAATCTCTGCCATTGCCTCAGGGTCTTGCTGACCCTCAGAATCCAATTCACTAACTAGATCATCTGCTTCACAAAGCCGAATACCCTTCTTGACTGCATTAACCCAGGCCTTTGAGATGGGGCTGTCCGAAGAGGTAGATGGTTGACCAGGAGAAGGAGCAGAAGCATCCCAATTACGAGATTGGAGAGGTCTTTGTTTAAGAGGCACTGTCTTCTTTGCAGTCTGCCAACCCTTGTGAGAAGATGAATTATTTTCCACTAGCTTGCTCTTTCCTTTATCCTTGTTTTGAGCTGAATTGGCTTGGCTCTCTGTATGAACTGTAGGCTTTGCTCCTTTGGCTTCAGTCTTTTCCACATATGTCTTCTGACCTCCTTTATTAGATGGCGGAGGAATGGTAGCTGGAGGAGGCGGATGAAGGATAGAGGAACACTCAGAAGCTAGGTGCCCAAACTTGTGACGAGAAACAAGCTCCAACAAAAATGCCCCATTTCAAAGTGAAATATTTCTTTCCCAAATGAACACCCTCAATCTCAACTGCAATAGAAGGAGGGGTTGGTCTATCAGTATCCCATAAGATGCAAAAACGATTTTTATTACCTGTGGGACGAGGGGGACAGATCACTTGTCCCAATGTCATCGCTAAGCCAGGAAGCTTTGTTCTCATGTAATCTGGAAAATCAACCACTTCAATCCATACAGGGCAAAGATGCTTGATGAGATTCTGATAGTCCTTATCAGGAGACCAAGGCATGATGTGCACCATTTGACGACCAAAAAATAAAGGGGACATTTCTAGCATCTTTTGTTTTGTCAAGGCATCCAAGAGATGAACTTCATAAAATCCTCGGGAGGTAAAATAGACTCCTTCCAGATAGCATCCACCTAGGAGGGAATTCACCCATTGTCCCACATCATTAGCCGAGGGTATTTTCCATGGGAAAAAGATGATGACTGCAGTTTGAGAGAGCTGCTTCAGAGGATGCACAAGAGAAGGCAACTTCATTTTGTAAGTGAGTTCCGGAGCAGGTAGCATCCATTCTCTTCTACTTGTTGAAATTCCTCATTCAACATGTCAAACACATAGGAAGCATCTTCAGATGAAGGAGCTATGGGGGGCAGAGTCTCCCTTGATTGTCTTTTAGGTTCTGGAGAGAGTGCTCTCTTGACATAATACTTATTTGTTTCTGCCATTGACGCTATTCGATTCAGTAGGAAGATTCAAATCAGAAAAAAGGCCGCGACGCTATATCAACAGGGCACGGGATTTGGATGAAAGAGCACGAGACCTGTTGCGATAGATAACTTGCTGCAATACTGCCTTACACATAAGAGGACACAGGAACCTGTTGCGACGGAAAGCTTGCAAGGATACTGCCTTACAAACAACTAGCTAATCCAACGCATGGAAAGGTGGACAAGATCTGAGAGGAAACCAGTAACAAGGCGCTTAAGGTGGCTTGAGAGGGCACACAGGAGGGCCAAGTATCTTCCCTACGAATCTCCCAATGACAACCTCCGAATGATCTGTAGTCCAATGACCATAAGCAGAAGTCCTCATGTTGACACATGTGTCACCACAATGTAAATATCCTAAGTCAAAGTACAGTTGACCATTTATTTGATCATAATTAAAGAGTTTTATATGTGTTAATTACGGTCAAAGAGTTATTTTAATGGTCAAAGGATTGACTACGGTCAAAGATACTTGACTACGGTCAGAGAGTGTTGACTTCGGTCAACAAGACTTGGCATGCGCCAAGAGGGGTTAACCCCGGTTAACCAAGATGTGCCAACCTCGGTTGGAGAGACTTGGCTATAATTAAGGCGCCTTGACCTTGGATCGAAGCTCTTTAATTATAATCAAGAGTGTTGACTCCGGTCAACCAGAGAAAATATATATTTTTATTTATATATATATATATATTTGTTTAGATGTGCACATGTGTTCAGTGGGGACGCCCACCGTGACTAGGATTAGTCCACAGTGTGTTATTTGCATGCAAAGCGCTAACAATTAATGGGTACCATGGTGGTGCGCTTTAATTAATTGTTGCAGGTACTAGGAAGGATTATTTTTCCTAAGCGAAATGGGAGCCTGACAAGCACCTAGGAAGCGGTTCGTGTGACCGAGAGCTTTGAAGACTCCAGAATAGCCCTTAGAGGCTTGTAATAGGTTTTAGTCTAGATTTTAGACAAGTGGCATGTTGCCAATTTGAATGGGGCTTGAAGCTCTTGTAAAAGAAGGATTTTTTCTTTTCACGTTTTATGAGAGAGACTTACGAGACAGCTCTAAGCTGAAGCTGAATTTCTGTAATAGATTTTCTGAAATGAATAAAGACCTTCGGGGGGGTCCAACCCGACAATTTGTCCTGGGCCCTAGTGTATGCTCAGAGAGAGGGAGTGAGGGAGAGCTTTGAAGAGTTCAATTCTGTTTTTGCAGTGACGCCATAGCTGTCTCTCACAGTCAGTACGGTTTTATTGGTATCAGAGCGTAGGCTCATAGCCTCTCAAGGCTGTGACGATTCTAGCAAAGGAGCTTAAGAGGAGCTAGCTGGTAGGCCTGCGGACGATCGACGAAATGTCTTTATTAAAAGCATTAACGAAAAAGGCAGCCGGACAGACGGGAGTCACCGGGTGAAGGTTTCGCATCGCCAATCGATGCTCAATGCTATGCTTTATAGGCGCTTGCGCTGAATTGGTGTTTCGTAATCTGTTTCGTTGGGCAGCCCTGGTCGAAATCCTGAGCCATAGTCGACCACAGAAGAAATGATGGTTCTGACGCAGAGCTAACGAGAAGCAAATAACTATGCGTGAAGTGATGCATAAAGAGGCTAAAGATATCTAGTGGAAAGCCCACGCAGGGTGCCGTGGAGATTTTCGCAGGTGACGAAGGCGCTGTAGCGTGGGTCGCGAAAAGAGGCGTGGAGGTAGTTGTAAAGCACCGCTCCTGTGCAAACGTAAGATTGACGGTCACCAAGGCGCGACGCGCAACGACGAACAGACTATGACCAAAGTTTGGGCAGGTTTGCAGGCGCTGACGTGGCGCGGGACACGTGGCGCAGGACACGTGGCAGAGGTCTTGCAAGGTGCTGATGTGGCACACGTGTGTATTCTGACACGTGGCAGGTGACGTGGCAGACACGTGTGGATTCCTGACGTGGCAGTACAGGTGGCAGTCAGCTCAGATGCTGACATAGCACTGACACGTGGCAGACAGGTGGTAAAACTGTGGTTAGTGTAAGTCTGGTTAGCTGGACTTTGATCAGATGTCCAGTTAGTTGGCCCAACCAAACCAGACCAGAGCAGAACCAGTCTGGTCAGTTTGACCAGACAGTAACTATCCAGTCACAGACTAACCAGACCAGAACCAGTTAGTCTGGTTAGACTAACTAGCAGTTACTCCATCTGGTTACTGTTCTTTCAAAAAGAAAAAAAAGACAGTTGCAGAGACAGTTTTGGCTATCAATTTTTTTTCCCTGCCTGTCAGACTTTTACTGTCAGAAGAGTAGCAGAAAACCAGAGAAAGCAGAGAAAACAGAGATTTGCAGAAAAAAGAGTATGCATGCCTTTGAGCAGTAAAAAGAGGGAAAAACAGATGCTTTTTGAAGCCCTCTGCAGCAGCCAGAAAAGGGCAATATAGTTGATGATGCTTTGGCAACTGTGTGGGTATATGCCTTGAACTGACAGCCAGTACTGGCATAGATTGTGAATGCAAAACACCTCTTGTTGAGGTACTTTTTTTTTTCTGTTGGAAAAGCAAAAGTAGTGTGCATCAGTTACCCGCACTGTGTGAGAAATCTGCAGATCTCAGAATATGGATCAATCACCTATCCAGTGGGATTCTCAAGATAGTGATGTGCATCCAAGACAGAGGAATGTGCCGCAAACTCAACAAGAATTTGAACAAATGGTACGCACTCGTATACAAGAGCTGGAAAATCTAAAAAGGGATCCCAGGGCTCAGCATTTGTTTCCAGCAGAAGCTATGCCTAATCCAGTATATGACGTGCCAATGCCAGAGGCACACTCTCGTGTACAGTCTGAGAGAGAGAGATCTCATAGATCTCATAGGAGACGGTCCCATAGTAAAAAGAGATCGAGGCGTCATCACCGATCTCCTAGTCCATCACCGTCTACCTCGAGTTCGACTTCTGTGTCTTCTTCTTCCTTATCAGATAAACCATCCAGGAAAAGAAGGAAACACGAGAAGTCTGGGAAGAGAAAGTCTTCCAAAGCGACCAGGGAATTTAAAGAGGGAGGAAAATCTGTCAAGTTTATGACCTACAATGGACAGTATGGTCATACAGACAAAGCATTGCAGTTTATCAGACAGTTTGATGCTGCATTCGGTACAGAGAAATTTTCAGAATCCTCCAAGTTAAGAATGGTCAGCCTACACTTAACAGCAACGGCTAGTGCATGGTGGAGTGCACTGACCACAGATGGGTCAGCCCCAAGAAAGTGGAAGGGCTTCAAGAAAGCCTTCTACCAGCAGTTCATGCCTAAACAGTTTAGAGACCATGTTCTTCAAGACTGGGACAGCTTGCACATGGATGCAGGAGATACTGTGGATGGGTACAACCAAAAGTTCTGGGATGCTTATTTGCAAGTTGCACCGTTCAAAAAGATCTCCAAAGGTACCCAGATGAGAAAGTACAGAGCAGGTCTCACTCCAAGAATTCAGGCAGTAGTGAATGCTTTGGGGGCAAAGAATATTCAAGATCTTATGCATTCAGCCTCAGTAGCGAGTCTTGTGCCGCTACAAGATCCATCTACAATGCCATCCTTGCATGCAGGACGTGCTGATAAAAAGAAATCTGATTTTACAAAATCAGAAAAGAAAGAGTCCCCTAAGGCTGAAAAGAAAGGGTTTCAGCCTCAGAAGCCGAGGGGTACTCAGTTCTCAAAGACCTATAAGGGCAAATCTCTATTCACCCCTGAACAGATAGCGGAATTCCGTAGAGATGGGAAATGCTTCAGGTGCGGTAAAGAGGGGCATGTGGCTGCCCAGTGCCCAGAAAAGCCTTCAACATCGAAGGGAAAAGAGGCAGAGAAGCCACGAGGACCGCAAAAGCCAATGGCGGGGGGAATTCCTGACATACTGGGTCATGCTTTGAACCCAGAAGAACGAGAATTGCTGCTATCATGGGGCAAAGTTAGAGACCAGCAAGCGCTAATTTTATTTGATCCAGGGGCTACTGATAATTTCATATCAGAGGATCTAGCCCTGAGGCTGGGAATAAAGACGGAAGAGTTAGGCAGGGCTTTGGATGCCGATCAAATGTTTTGTGGGAATCCTGTGCCAGTTACTCCCTTGATAGGGAAGCTCCGTCTTCATATTCAGAGTTATGTGGATCAGGAAGACTTCTTCATTTCTCCACTGAAACATTATGATGTAGTTTTGGGGATGCCTTGGTTTCACCGCAAGGCAGTGAAGTTGACTCTTCCTGAAAGAGTGCTGGAATTTGTGCATAGGGGGAAAAATCAGCGTGTAATTGCCAGGAATAAAGGGGACACTATCCCCATTGTATCTGATGTTTCATGCGGTAAAGCAATAAAGTCTGCAATTTCTGCGTACATGGTTTTTGTAAAAGAAAAAGAGAATGATATGCATGCTGAAATGAATGATGCAGACAAAGACAAGTTTCAGTTTCTTGTAAACTTTAAAGATTGCTTTTCTGATGTTTTGCCAGGGGAGTTACCCCCAGAGAGACCAGAAGATCATCAGATAGAGTTAATGCCTGGTAGTGAGCCACCAAACAGACCCCCTTATAGAGTCAGTGCGACTCAGAGAGAGGAGATTATGGTTCAGGTACAGGACTTGCTGTCCAAAGGCTTGATTCAGCCCAGCTCGTCTCCTTTTTGTTCCCCTGTACTGTTAGTACAGAAGAAAGATGGTTCATTCCGTATGTGCGTCGATTATCGCGCACTGAACAAAATGACCATCAAGAATAGATTCCCTATTCCGCGCATTGATGATGTCCTGGATCAGTTAAATGGAGCTTCAGTTTTCAGCAGGATAGACTTAAAGAGTGGCTACCACCAAGTGAGGATACAGCCTCAGGATGTGCACAAGACAGCATTCCGCACTACATTCGGGTTGTATGAATACTTAGTGATGCCTTTTGGGTTGACAAATGCTCCAGCCACATTCAATAGAATGATGGATCGCATCTTCCGGAAGTACAGGCATTTTACGGGTACTTTCTTTGATGATATCTTAGTTTTTTCTAAGACAGAGGAAGAGCACAGAGAACATCTTGCTATAGTGTTTCAAGAGCTGAGAAATCATCAGCTCTATGCAAACAGCAAGAAAAGTGAGTTCTTCTTGGAAGAAATCCACTATCTGGGGCATATAATATCCAAGAATGGGATACAAATGGATCCAGCGAAGATCCGTGCCATTCAGGAATGGCCAGAGCTGAAAACTGTGCATGAAGTTCGAAGCTTTTTAGGCTTGTGTTCTTACTACAGAAGATTTATCAGACATTTTGCTGATATCGCAGCTCCATTACATGACCTCACTAAGAAAAATGCAGCTTTCACATGGGGATTATCACAGAAGAAAGCATTCAATACACTCAAGGAAAAGTTGACTACAGAGCCTATTCTGGTAGTTCCGGATCTGTATCAGTCTTTTGATGTGGATTGTGATGCTTGTGGAGAATGTGTTGGCGCTGCATTGCATCAGAATGGTCATGTAGTAGCCTATGAAAGCAGACGACTTCGGGATGCGGAAAGATATTTAGGAATCTATGAGAAAGAGTTATTGGCTGTAATTCATGCTATCCATACCTGGAAACATTATCTTCTGGGTGCAGATTTTACTGTCAAAACAAATCACCAAAGTCTGAAATACTTTTTGACTCAGACCAAGCTTTCAGAGAAGCATATGAAATGGGCAAACATGCTGTCAATGTATCATTTTCAGATTGTCCATACCCCAGGAATTCGGAACAGAGTGGCAGATGCCTTGTCCCGAAGACCCCACGTCAATAATGTGACTATTGCTTATCATCAGGACCTGGAAGGCATGAGGGAACAATATGCTCATGATTCTGATTTTGGTGAAATTTTACAGCAAATGCAAGAAGGGCAATCTACCAGTCACTATTCCCTGAAAGATGGGTATTTAATGAAAGATCATTGCCTATGCATCACCCAGGAGATGAGGAAAAAGATTTTGGAAGAATGCCATGCACCTCCCTATGCTGGACACAGAGGGATTACAGCAACAACTCTAGCACTAGAGAGGTATTTCTTTTGGCCAGGAATGCGGAAAGATATACATCAGTTTGTTACTGAATGCCTTACGTGTCAGAAAATGAAGTATCATAGACAGAAGGCACCTGGCCTACTTATGCCTCTTCCCGTGCCTCAGGCACCATGGGAAAATATTACAATGGACTTTATTTTTGATTTGCCGAGATCAAAGTCAGGGAATGATGGGATTTGGACTATCATTGATAGATTCAGCAAGCAAGCTCATTTCATTCCGGTTCGCAAAACCATAAAGGCAGATCATATGGCTAAGATGTTCATGGCACAAATCTTTAAACATCATGGTATGCCTAAGTCCATTGTTAGTGATCGAGATCCCAGAATGACCAGTCTATTCTGGAGAGCTTTATTTGATAACATGGGGACGAATCTGAATTTTTCTTCTTCTTTCCATCCCCAGACGGATGGTCAAAGTGAAGTAGCAAATTCTACCATTTTGGATATGCTGAAATGCTACGTGGGTGACCAGAGTTCAGACTGGGAAAAGTACCTACCCTTAGTAGAGTTTGCTTACAATAATACAGTACATAGCTCTACAGGGAAAGCCCCTTTTGAAGTCATATATGAAAAGGTGATTTTGCCACCTATATTGAGGACTAAAGATGAAATATTTGCAGCTGATCAGTTTGTAAGAGACCTCCAGACAGCTTACAGCCAAGTCCGGACAGCAATTGAAAGGTCTCAAGAGAAACATAAAAGGGCTGCAGATAAACATAGGAGACAGCTAGATCTCAAGGAAGGGGACTGGATACTTTTAAGGTTTGAAAAAGCTAGGCTCCGCAAGTTTAAAGGCAAACAGAAAGTGTATGCAAAGTTATCTCCCAGATACTATGGCCCTTTCAGGGTTACAGAAAGAATAAATGAGGTTGCATACAGATTAGCATTGCCAGAGCATTGGAGGATTCACAATGCATTCCATGTGAGTCTTCTAAAGAAATTTCAGGGACCAGAGCCTACAGAACCAGTATCAGAAGATCCACCAGAAGTGGATGAGCTGGAGAAAGTCCTTCAGCCAGAGCAAATTGTGTACCATACTGTACGTAAAGGCCCTCAGGGTAAGGAATTTTACAGGTATCTTGTAAAATTCAAGAATTATACGGCATTAGATGCCAAGTGGATGGACGAAGACATGTTATCCGATCATCCACAGCTTTTGGATGTTTACAAGGAAGCTTTTCAGTTGAGGTCAACTGAATAGAAGCCGAGGGGATGTCACCACAATGTAAATATCCTAAGTCAAAGTACAGTTGACCATTTATTTGATCATAATTAAAGAGTTTTATATGTGTTAATTACGGTCAAAGAGTTATTTTAATGGTCAAAGGATTGACTACGGTCAAAGATACTTGACTCTAGTCAAGTAAACTTGACTACGGTCAGAGAGTGTTGACTTCGGTCAACAAGACTTGGCATGCGCCAAGAGGGGTTAACCCCGGTTAACCAAGATGTGCCAACCTCGGTTGGAGAGACTTGGCTATAATTAAGGCGCCTTGACCTTGGGTCGAAGCTCTTTAATTATAATCAAGAGTGTTGACTCCGGTCAACCAGAGAAAATATATTTATTTATTTATATATATATATATATTTGTTTAGATGTGCACATGTGTTCAGTGGGGACGCCCACCGTGACTAGGATTAGCTCCATAGCATGAGACATAAAGGCTGAAATATCTCTGGAGGACCCATACAGCAAAGGCAATAAGAACTGGACATAGGACATTACAATAGACTGTACTATTCTGAGCCTAACACGAAGTGGCCAAGTAGAAATTTTCCAGTATTGCAGTTTATGTTGAAGTCTTTGGAAGATCCTATAGGATGTGCCATCCTATCTATCCCAAATGCCTGACTACATCTTTGAAATGCACCACCTGACCTGGCCAAAGAATAGAATGCCAGTCACATTGTTTCAGGGGAAGCAATTTAGATTTGTCAAAATTGACATGCAATCCCGCTGCCAATCCATACAATGATAGAGTGGTCATAAGCATGTGAACTTCCCGGGGAGAATTCTGTGGCATGAAGAAGGAATCATCAGCATATGCTTGTGCCAAAAAAGATGCAGCCCCACGGATTTTAAGACCAGTCATCTGTCCTATGTTTGTAAGATGATC